>NC_081222.1:1840000-2140000 GCF_902713425.1 Acipenser ruthenus
TTGCTGTACAGAAACAGGCTTCTTCTACTTGCACGAGACCAGTGGACCAACGGCATACGACCCTAGGTTTACTGCTAGCGTTCCTGGCGGCTTCTCCAGTCCCACGTTTGTCCCCGATTCACCTGCAGCGATGCCCAAAGCAGGAATACAATCCTTCAAGGATAGCTTCACTCAGCCCTGAAATCTAACGATCGAGAACTATTTGAACCGCTGATCGAATGTATCCAAAGATCAACCTGATTGAGAACGGCCCTGCAAAATGAGTATTTTCAGACTGGACTGCGTTGTGGGTTAAAGCGCTCGATCATCTTCGGTCCCTGTACTGACGGGCGCACTTCAGTTCAAGACTTGTTTCTTATTGATCAGTGACATTGATCCCCTCCTGAGTGCCTCTCCTCCATTGCATGCAGCTTTCGCCTCCCTTTCCTTTCCAAAATCAATACACCTTTTAATCATGAGCAAGTACGGAGCATGATTTAACAAAAGTAAAATAGCTTTTCAAAAAAACAACTATGTTCTCAATCAATATTTAATTTCATAAATCACTTCTAAATGTATGCAGGTGGTTTGATGCATTAGCAAACCCCCATTAGCAACGCACATGGTGAGATTGCAGTATTATACAGTGCAAGATTAATGAGTTTCAGAATTTATAAAAGCTTGAGAAATGCTTTTAAAAAAAAAAAACGTTGACTGATCCAGCGAAAAAAAAAAAAAAGATTGCAAAAATATCTTGCTTCTCACATAGCAGTTTGAATCATTTGAGGCTTTACTGATTGTATCAAGCTAAATCAGACAGGCTAAGTGCTCAGGTATGACTGATAAAGCTCAATAGTCTATTACACTATCCACACCAACATAAATAACGACAGATCAACATGCATTGGAACTTCTATTCCCTTCTTTCCCAATCATGTTTTCAATGTGTGAAGATCATGCATTATTCAGGTATTGTGAACAGGGGACTGACTAACTGGATGCACTCAGTGTGTTCTGCAAGCTAATGCGTGTACTATCTATATATATATATATATACTCGCTGTGTATCATAAACTTTGAAGCTCCAAGGAACACAAAGCCACTTTCTTTCAGGAACAGCGGCTTGAAACCTGGTTCCAGGAGACCGCCGGGAGACCTAGTTTGAGGTTTCTGTATCAAACCCCACAAGTCTCCCTGGTGTGCCGCGCAGTGGCACTGAAACCTGGTCTCCTGAAACCAAGTTCCAAACCACAAAGCTGCTCCGTGTCCCCTCATTACCACCCAACTGGACTCCAATTGTTACCCCTCCCCCCTCCCCAAACATAACCCTTTAACCCCTCTCATTCTTCCACTCAACCTGACTGGCACCCTCAAGGACAAACACAAGCTAAAGCCAACACACAGCCCCCTGTGTGTTGTCCCTGGCTGCACACACACAAAGCTTTACACTTCACAGAGTCCAAACACGCTTAACAAACAACAGGGTGAATCCTGCAGCTGTGGAACGGGAAGTGGTGCTGTTGAAGTGGTGACCCCTGCTGGTGAGTAGAGGCAATGCTATGGAATACCCATGCAAAAAGGGATCTGATCCTTTTGGCGTAGTAGTAGGGGGTACTCGCATGCACTTCTTTAAAGCGAAGCAGGCTGTACAGTACATATAAAACGAAGCACGTGTATACCCCAAAGCCGACCCCCAATGCAACGCACCAACCCCCAAAACCGTATGTAGTCACAAACGCCACAAAAGCCCTAACTAACATCCCAGCTTGCACGGCCAACCTGCCTTTCCCATAGTACAACAGACACATGAAAAAGCCAGACCAACCCCTAACTCTGCCTCACCCACAGGTAACAATAGACAGCTTTGTAATACAATGCACTTTTAAGCCATACCGTTTGGAGGTGCAGTTGCCGCTCGACGTGCTGGTAGTCCCGTGGAATGAGGACGGCCAGGACATGCGAGACTTTTTGAGTCCGGGTCTGTCGCTCGTGTCCATGGCGTTGGAGCGCTCTATCTGCCGGTGGTGGTGCCGGTCGGTATCCGAATATCCCCGGTGCTTTATCTTGATGTGGGTCCGCGGTGTCCTCCACAGATGCTGCGGTGGAGGCTTCAGAGTCGCCTGCCCTTCTCGGGGCACAGTCAGCGAGAGAGACATGCTCTTTTTCGGGCACGGTTGTGGCTCCATCATAGTGCAAATAATATGCGATTACAAATTATAACCCCTTTTTTATTTATACAGAGGGGGGAAAAAACTAAAGACAACTAAATAAATCTGGCTATTATTAAGTAAATAACTTTGCAAAATAAATATTTTCTGTAGGCTATGTATATTTACAGTACAAAGCATGTGAAACTGGGTCTCCGATGTAAGGTTATTGTTTTAATATTCCAATATTGGATATTATTTTTGCTACCACAAAAAAAATACTGTAATATAGAAAAATCAATCACAGTGCAAATAGTCACGCTGGGTTGGGATTATTCGGTTTTCTTATTTCTTGAAAAAAATGGGTATATAGGCAAGTAACACAGCGGCTTGTCCCTAAACCAATCACGATTGCATTCCCAAAACTAAAGCTCCCGTTTCAGTATGAGAATGCTTTCCAGCTTAAATGATGGAAAATGATGACAAATATCCTCGTTTCATTTCAGATGAAGACGCGCAGCCGTCTGTCTCGCAGACTGCCCCGAAGTTACCCACTCCCTCACCCATGTCGCAATAATAATAGATCACTTTTTTATAGTTGAATTTATTGCGGTTTTTTTATTACTATTTTTTATCAGTCTCTTATTGGAAAATCGTTCTGGCTTATCCCTGCTGAGTTATTCGTCCCCGTTTCGCACACACTACTCCGTACTGCGATTTACTGTCCCTGTCTGGTATTCAGTGTGTGTTACCCGCAGCAATCACCTCTTGTTATCCATAACTCCGGTCGTGAAACGTTTGCCGTTTGTGAAATTCTAGATCAAACAACTGCAGAATTTGCAACTGAAGCGGTCACCGGCCAACACACAGTTCCCTTTTTGTAAAACGAAACTGCAATGCTGTTTACATAAAGATATATCAATGGCAACACTGTTTTACAGCAGTGTAGCCCATGCGCTTCCAGTTAAAATATTTTCTTTAAAAAAAAAAAAGAAAGTGTGATCCAGAGAGTCAATCAAAGCCACTTAATTCAAGTCTCTCTCGCTTTTCATCTTCTCCTCTCCGTCTCTCCTCCTCTCTCCCCTTCCCAGCTTGTCGGTGGTGGTGTTGTTAGATTTGGTATAACTCATAACGCTCCGATATCCATTTGCTTTTCCAGGGTTTCTTTCTTTCGTTCTTTCTTTCTTCCTTTCTTTCGTTCTTTCTTTTCTGCAAAACCCCGCACTGGACTTTGATGAGCGCGTCGGTCTGTCTCTCTCTGTGCGCGGATACGCGCGAGTGTGATTTGGAACTGATTTTTGATTGCTTTAAAAAATTCCGACGGCAACTGAATGCTGCAGCTGCAGACACCGCCGCTGCAGGCAATCTCCGGCTCCAGCGAGTTTAGTTAGTGAACGCAACCCTCCGCTTTGCGTTTCTTTATTTATGCATTTTGCATTTTGCTTTGCGTTTGTTAGACAGAAGACTCCACAGCACAGTACACACAGTGCGCTGCCCGTAACTGCTACAGTGTATGACCATCTGTTTATCAGTGGGCTGCTGCGCGGCTTCAATTTCCTTCCTTTATTTGAAAAGGTGTGTCTGCAATACAACTTATCGGATTTGTTGCACCTGCTCGCCGCATTTCCCCCTCTTTTAACTAATGTATTAATTTAAACATCCTAGGGCGTTTGTACTTGCTTGGCGTGTCCCTTCCACGCTGTTATTATTATTATTATTATTATTATTATTATTATTATTATTATTATTATAGTTTTTTAACCCCCTGTTGCAGGGCGCATATGGACGCCTCCTAATTGCGCACGACCTTATTTATTTATTTGCTTATTTATTTTTTATATTAGATAGATTACAGTGTGTTGGTTAATTGCTGTATTAATTAATGTAGAATCTGATTTGAAAATAGATCTGGCTCCCCCAGCTGGTCACTAATAGAGCTAGGAAATTGGTATTACTGAATCACTTGTTCCACCCACAAATCCGTGGCAAGGTCGGTTGACATTGAGTGTAGAATGCAGAGAATCGAATTCCTAGGGAGTTCCATGCAATACAATACTGCATGTGCAACGGAGCGGTATAGGGGTCAAACCTCAAGCTGTAGTTGACAGGTGTAGCTGAATTGTAACTTGTATGCACTCTCCACCTTAACAACAAGAAAGCAAGCCTTGTTGCCACCCAGCTTGTTAATATCTGATCAGCCCTCCAGCTCAAATCCCAGCTCAGAGACCAGGATGCGCTGTGTGACCTTGGGGAGGCACGTCACATGACTGTTTTGTACTTGACTGTAATATATACTGTTTATCAGTAAGATTTCTTAAGGCTGCAGTCCAAGCAAAACAGACCTGTTTACATAACAGAACTCGCCTGTTAACAGCATTCACAACCAGGCTGTTTGTAACTAGTGCTTAAATACTGTGCATTAGCAGTTTCATTTGTACTGATTTATTTTCCCCCAAAAACCCAGCATGGAATTTAGCACAAAGAGAAGAACAAGAGGGTGTAAGTGGAAGCTGAGTAGAGTTTAGAACAGAAGGTAGGAAGCACTGTTTTTACAAAGAGAGTTATAAATGCATGGAATAGCCTACCAGGTGATGGGTCTAAAACACTGGGAACATTTAAAAAAAAAGATTCTGTGCTTTTAAATGAGTCCCCCCCAGTAGGGGAGAATGGTGCGCTAACAAGGGACGAGCCTCGATGGGACCGAATGGCCTTTTCTCGTTCCCAAATGTTCTTTTGCTCTTATAAACGCCCCAGAGACCTTGACAGAGACGATAAAGCCGTCCTTACCCCCTGGTAAGCTGCTGTCACAGTCAGAGAGCTGGGAGTGTAATAATATCTGTGCTACACACCACATGCAATGCAAAGCAGAAGAAGGCAACCACAGGCGAGTGAAGTGTCCAACTGTGCCACCTGGCCAGCAACAGAGGGGCTTCAACTTGTATCATTATTATTAGCGGTTTTACAGATCGCATTTTGGAACTGCTTAGACCCTCCTGCCAATGCTTCTCCTTCAGTCCACAATAATGAATAGATACACGAATGAACCTGCTTGCAGAGGGAGGGGAGGGCAGTCGCTGGAACAGCACAGTGATTTACTACCCATCCCCCCACACTGAGACCTGAATGAACCTGAGTGCAGAGGGAGGAGTGGGCAGTCGCTGGAACAGCACAGTGCTTTACTACCCATTCCCCACACTTAGACCTGAATGAACCTGTGTGCAGAGGGAGGGGAGGGCAGTTGCTGGAACAGCACAGTGCTTTACTACCCATCCCCCACACTGAGACGTGAATGAACCTGTGTGCAGAGGGAGGGGTGGGCAGTCGCTGGAACAGCACAGTGCTTTACTACCCATTCCCCACACTTAGACCTGAATGAACCTGCATGCAGAGGGAGGGGAGGGCAGTCGCTGGAACAGCACGCGGAGACTGGAGTTCACAACAGGGGTTTGTGGCAGCTCAACACTCTCAGCCTGACCAAGTTGAATAAAGGATTTGATTTACTGATTGATTGAAGGAAATAACACAACAAAAAACAAGCACACTGGGGTGGCAAGAGAGGCTGTATGTGACCGTCCAAACTAACCAAGCCTGCCGACCAGCCAGTGATTCCCCAGACTGAGCATTAACACTGCCCCAAACTATCCTCCTGAAACGAAGCATAGAGAAAACGCGCTTGAAACAGCGCGGCGCATCAGCACCACGGACAGCTCGGAGTCTGTGTTCTTCCAAAGACTCAGTGATCTGTATTGACAAGCGAGCCCTGGAGATGAACACAGAGCTGTCTGACCAGAACTCAAAAGAAAAATAGAACGAGTCTGAAGTCTGCAACAGAATGTGAATAAATAATAATATATATATATTTTTTTTAGTGCATTGATAAATCGCAAGGGTTTCTTGACTGAACTGTATTGCACAGGATTGTGGGCTCCTAGCAGGTTTCTGTGGTTTGGTTTTACAGATCGCAATTAGCACTAGCCTTAGACTACATTAACTAAATTAACATTAGTGCTAATCAGGGGGTGTGAAGCCCCATCATATCCTGTATCGGTAATGTAAGAAATACTAAAAGACATCGAAAAAGCCTTCCAGTCGAAATGCATGTCATTGAATTTCAGTTTCTTTTAGCATTTCTTGGTTCAGTGCTGTCGAGCGTTTTAAGGTTATGAATGAATGTAATTTCAGTAGTTCTGGACAGACCCCGAAGACGCAGCAGTTGGTGCAGCAGTCAGTGCCATTAGCCTTTAAATGATACAGCAGTCGATAGTTTCACACGCTGCCCTGCCGAGACCCACGTTATCAAACGTGTATCACACTGAGTGTTTTTTGGGGTTTTTTTTACACCCAGTGCGGAACATTGCAAGGATGACTGGAGATGCCAAATGTCCCCCTCTGGGGAATCGCAGTCAATTTAATTAAGCAAGAGTTCAATTATGAAGTCGCTTAGACATTCAGATTCCCCATTATAAGATTTACCACCCAGGAGATTTCGCCTCGCTGCTTTCCCAACACACTGTGTGTGTGTGTGTGTTGTAAAAAAGAAGTGTGGCATAGGTTCTTAAAGACAGAAACCGGACACTTAACCCCTCCTTATGCAATTGATTCACACCCCACCACCTCCCCCAATCGTCAACCCCTTTAGTGTCCCCTTGGTTAAATCAATAACTAATCTGTATCCGTACTACATAATCATCAATACAAATATCACTCTGCATCCTGGGGGTTTGTACTGAACGAGTGTATCTATAGCAGACCCAGATATTAATGTGATGCAAACTATCTGATACAAAGACCTTTCAGACAGCTGTATCGTCAGCAAAGTCAGGGTGTGTAGATATTACAAAGCCTTCACGTTGAATTGCTTCTGTTCTGCTAGCAGAAACGATCTGTTGACTGCGCTAAACTAGTGACCAGTTCGCGAGGCAGCCTAATTAGTTACCCTTGGATAGACCACATTGATTATAAATTAATATATTGTGTTTTACATTTTGTGCGTCATGAATTTCGGATGCTCTACGAAACACTTTTATAGCATGACATTATATAGCAACCTATACTGCAGCCAATATTATCAATCCTAAAAAAACAACACACAAGGTGATTAACTCGACTAACGCAATTAAAGACGTGATAATGGGCTCTGAATCTAATTTAGAGCAACAACAGCAGCTAATTGCATTGATCGCTTCCTAACCCTGCACGCAATGCAGCCGCGCATTAGCCTTCTAATTGCAGTGATGTCGCAACCCTTGCAGGTGCTAAAACCCCTTTTTTTAAAAACATTTTATGAATATTTGTGTATACAGAAAAAAAAGGGAATTGCTTGTCATAATACTATAATGTGTTGTGAACCACCAGGTGATGAATTCGGTAAATAAATACATTAAATAAAATGTGTCCGGATAGCATTTTGTTTTTTTGCGGTGATGGATTATTCATTATAACCACCCGAGGAGAATGAATCTGGCGTTCTGCCCAGATCGGAAATACACCTACAGAGAAAATATCGTGCTTTACTATAAGTTGATATATTGTGTGTGTAGTCTCACATTGTATGAGAGAGGCTGCTCTGAAATGACATCTCTCATACAAGAAAGAGACACCCGACACACGACCTATTAACTTATTAGAAATCACGAGAATGGAGATTGCACTCAGGAATAGCTGTAAAACAAAACTCTTAGTCGTTTTTCTTTGCTTCCTCCTATTACATAATTAATCATATCTGGGCTTATACTATATATATATATATATATATATATATATATATATATATATATATATATATATATATATACTGATATGGCCAAATGTTTTGCATCACCCTATAGAATTAACTCATTTTGCTTCATAAAGTCGAATGAAACCTGCTGAATAATGTTATGTTAACATATTGAATTGCACACCGCTTTGTAGTTTTCCATATACTTAACGGAAAACTGACAAAAATTGAAGAAATGTGACATTTCGAAATCTAACATGAAATACTACTGTACTACTGTTAAGGCTTCCGGTAGACTTCTGCAATATCATTTTGGAGTTTCTTTGATTACATGATGTTAAATAAAAGATGATGCAAAACGTTTGGCCATATCTATCTATCTATCTATCTACATATATACCTTGCTCAAGGGTACAGCAGCATTGTCCCCCACCTGGGATTGAACCCACGACCCTCCAGTCAAGAGGTTGTGCCCCCCTGTCCTTATGTATTCCTGGTTTTGGTGGTTTATGGTAATGTTTCTGTAAGACAAATATGCTAGTAACATAATTAAATTCAAATGGTATTTTCCTTAAGGACAGTTTAATAGGCACATTAGCATTGTCTCCCCACTTGTCTGTATACCTCGCTGTGGGCTTGTACTGTATTTGCATTTTTGCTTCGGGGAACCCATTTCAATATTAAAACTATGCATTATGCAGCAGCAAAACAAACCCTGACTTCAGTTGTTATGCCTTTAAAAGCACTGCTATAAAACACACACACACACACACACACACACACACACACACACACACACACACAACATCAATGACTCATTCAGAGTCGAATTAAAACGAGTCTACAGCAGAATTCTGTGCTAACGAAAGGGGGGCGGGTAGGGGTGGGGAGAGATGCTACATAGTGGGGGACAACTTGAGAGTGATTAGGAAACCTGGAATTACATTTGACTTCGCGGCTTGGTTCTTGAGCTAATTAAAAGACTGGAGAAAGGTATTTGAAAACGCAGCCCTCCGTGTTTCTAACAGAGAAACAAACACTATGAAGCCTTTTCAACTGATGTAAACGGTGGCAGAACTAATTAACATTTAAATCATTAGAAGGAGGACACTGCGAAAAACCAACATCTCACGTAGTGTGTGCGAGTCTCCATTAAATTAAGTGTCATGATTCAAATCTGCCACTGTTTAAATCAATTAAATAATAATATCTTTCTTTTTATATAGCGCCTTTCATAGTGGACCACCATCACACCTCAGCGCTTTACAGAGTCGCTTACAATAGGACAGTGATTTAACATCTCATCCGCAGGACGGAGCACAAGGAGGTGAAGTGACTTGCTCAGGGTCACACACAGTGAGTCAGTCAGTGGCAGAGGTGGGATTTGAACCCGGTGACAAGCCCTGGACTTTAACCACTGGACCACACTGCCTTGTATCGAGTGCTGACCCTATTGGCTTCTGATGCTCTCAGGGTGCAAGATAAAAACGCAATGGAAATATCATATGAGAGTAAAACTACTCTACTATATTGGTAATGTTAAAGCAGTTTACTGGAGGTAGCTTTGGCATAAGCAGAGTCACTAAAATGATTGGAGAGATAAAGCATGTGCAGAAATGTGTGGGATGAAACCTGTTAAACAATTAACCACGGTAAAGATTGGTTAGTGGTCAATTGCACTTGAATGGAGCAACAGCTAAAGGGCTAAATGCTATTGATAATTAGCAAGATAACAAAAACAGACTGTAGTCATGTGTGTCCTGAGCCCATATGGTATCAATACCAGGCATGGAGGCGACACAGATAGAGAAGCCTCTAATACCTCCAGGGTCATCGTGGATTAGCGGTGAATCAGTCTGAGGACTCTCTCCGGAGGTTCAGGCAATCTGATCAGTTCTCTATCTCTGTTAATACTAGCGGCACGTATTGGATCTAAACAATCACGTTCAATGCAGAATGCAATGTGGGTATTGGGAACTAATAAATGGCAAACATTGATCACATTTGAAACATGGTCTGGTCTCATCCTCATAGCGTGACAAAGTAGTTAATTCCATAATTCCTTATTATTATTATTTATTTCTTAGCAGAGGCGACTTACAATTGTTACAAGATATCACATTATTTTTACATACAATTACCCATTTATACAGTTGGGTTTTTACTGGAGCAATCTAGGTAAAGTACCTTGCTCAAGGGTACAGCAGCAGTGTCCCCCCACCTGGGATTGAACCCACGACCCTCCGGTTAAGAGTCCAGAGCCCTAACCACTACTCCACACTGCTAATTCATAAACTTTACGCTGGCAACTGTGCAAATGACAGGGGCTTCTTCTCCTGTTGGAATTACAGCGTCCCAATAAACAGCCTGTCGTGTGTTATTCTCTCTCTATAAATATGTACCGCGGGTGCTTAACCTCGCTCCCCTCAGCATGAATAATAGAAATGGCAGCAGACAGGAAATGCATTTAGAGAGCAAAGAGGATTGACGTGACCTGTCTCCTACAACTTCAATTATCTTACCCGCAAAGCTACAGCCTGGTAATAACACCGCGAAGGACCGTGTTAAGACTATCATCACATTATGGCTGAGGATTTTTCATGAAACACTGTCAGATATGATGGTTTACAACATGCTGGATGTTTTGGGTGTTACAACAAACACAGCCATGGTGAAACTTGAGTGTGAGAAGCATAGAACACAGCTGTGCAATATTCACAAAGGGTGTTTTTTTTGGGGGGGGGGTGGGGGTTGTAATCCTGTTTTATTGATTACAGTTGTTTACACACTGGTCATTGCGTAAACCGCAGTTTTATGAATATCAAACCAGTGCTGTTAGTCATTCAGCTTTGAAACGCACTTAACTGCACGAGCACCAAGTTAATACATAAATACCAACTGTCAATAAAACGGTGAAATGAAAGACATGCGTAATGAAAAGCACTTGAATATAGACGCTCATAAAGAGTCTTTCCTCTCCATCAATATTCAGCCAGGCTCACTCCTCTATTATTTTTTCTATTATGAGTTGTGAGGGATTTGTGGGCAGAGAGAGCCAGGGGGATCTGGAATGTATGATCTGGTCCATTAAGCTCTGGCTGAGGAGAGAGTGTGCAGTGCCTTCAGGGCTAGCCTCTAGAGCTGGGCAAAACCCCTGCGAGCAAAGGGAGGGGATTTCAGAAAGAAGGAAACGCTTACCTCTGTAAATGTTCTCATGCAGTTTCCCTGTGCTTTCCCATGGTTATACTATGCATCTAGCATGGTTTACATGCACACGCACGGATCGACCAAGTGCAGTGCAATGACATTTTTCGCTGTACGGTTGAACTAAGTTACAGATTATTATTATTATTATTTATTTCTTAGCAGACACCCTTATCCAGGGCGACTCACAAATGTTACAAGATATCACATTATACAGATATCACATTATTTTTACATACAATTACCCAATTATACAGTTGGGTTTTTACTGGAGCAATCTAGGTAAAGTACCTTGCTCAAGGGTACAGCAGCAGTGTCCCCCACCTGGGATTGAACCCACGACCATCCGGTCAAGAGTCCAGAGCCCTAACCCCTACTCCACACTGCTGCCCCGGATCTAGAAGATCTGACCTGGTTTCACTGAAATTCATTTTACATTACACCCAGCACGCCGGGCAGTTAGTTAGACCGCTCTGAGAGGTCCTTGATCAGTAAAAGTTTGTTTGCTAAACACAATGGCACAGGAAGTGGGCGTGGCCGAGAAGAGGAGGTTCCCATCGCAACGACAGAGGTTGCTGATTTCCTGGGGATTTGGTGAACTCCCTGTTTCTGCAAGCCGTGTAAAGGAATAACCGCTAGAAAGTGTCCTGAGGGCATCAGATGATTTGAGGGCATCTGTCAAGCACTCCCACCATTCACTTCCAGAGCTCGGCAACTGTATGAAATCAAGCCCCCCTGACCCCAACCCAACCCCAACCCTAACCTTAAGCAACCCCAGCCCTAAAACCTAACCCTAACCCAATACCTAACCATTAAAAATCATCTGATGCCCTCAGGAAGCTTTCTAGTGAATATTCCTTTGTGCTGCTTTCCGCAACATCCTGCCTGCTGGAGCTCGAGAGAGAAAAATAAAACCATGTGCAAAGAAAACACTGCGAGAAACAAAACAGGAGAGTTGTTTGAATGGGATACAGACAATTAGAGTGTGTGCAGATTAAAAATTAAGAATGCCTTTAGCTTGTAAAGGTTCTTTTTTTAATAATTTTGTATTGCTATTTTAAGTCTTACTAATGAATCTTTTGTACTGTCCTCACAGACCCCTAGGGAAGAACGCTATATTCAAAACATTTTAAATAATCATGAAACCACAGAAAGGTAGAGGCTTTTGTTAATGCTACTGTAGCTTGCCTAGGTCAGATCATTGCCGTGCAACATTTTCCTATTCACAGAGCATTTCCTTTAAGACTTCTTTAAAGGCTGTTTAATTCTTTAAATATAGCATGAGGAATTGAATACACTGGACGACTGATCATTTATAGAGCCAAAAATATACTCCACAGAATATTTGCATTAGGGTCTTGCAATCAATTATAACTACGGATTTAAAAAAATATTTTAATTAAATATAAGATTTAAATGCATGTGCAAATTAGGTTTTTTATGCATTCCGTAACTTATTTTCTACTGCCTTTCATTAAAAAAAAAAGTTTTAACATTGGGTAGAATAACATTTCAATGAATAAAGCATCTCACAGCCACCCACTGTGAAGCACACTAGGTATACCGAGCTTACCTTGCAGTATTTAGTACCGGCTCTGAAATACAATACAGAAATGCATTAACAGCAGCGTGCTTTACTAACTGCCCAGCTCCACTCACTGCTTCCATGAAGGTGCAGAGCATATCTGTAAGGGATGTTGGGGGCTGTCTTTGTGCAGTGGCAAAGATGCACTGTGTGTATCCTTTGCTGTGCTCTTGTTACCAGTCCAGCCTGCCCTCTCTGGAGCCACAGGTTAGGGGTACTGTCACACCTTTCTCATCAGGAGAGAGGTGAGACATTGCAGGCAGGAGTCCGCCTGCTCTCCCGTGACATTTAGATGCGACAGCTGCAAGCATTGCAGCCTCGTCCAGCTGGACCCCTTTCGGGTCGTGCAAACACAGCGTTCCTTTCCAGTCCTTTTCCTGGTAGAGTTCAATGAGTTCCCCAAGTCTGTACACAGCAGGCAGTGTTCAGGTCCCAGAGCATGCCCTTCTGTCTTGGCGTCTTTGATTACCTAAGCAGTACTGTGCGTGTTGGAGACTTGTAGATCTGTGTAAAACTAAAAGACACTCGTTTGTATTGCGGGAAACATAGTCCATTCTATTCCAGCTTTTTAATAAAGTACTAAAGTCCCCCACAGCAGGATTTAAAAGCATGCATAACGAATGCAAAGTCAAGGGCACCGTCACAAGGTGAAGCTTTATTTTTTCCATTGGTCTCTGGTACTCGTAGCTGTGTTGTTTCAGCTTGATGTGCCTGTTCAGTAGTCCATGCTCCACTGACTTGCCTGAGCTGTATTCAGGTGGGCTGTTCGTTCTCTCCCCTGTGTAGCTCTTCACAGCCGATACCAGCAGGATGGACCTCGGCAGAGCTTTCTGCATTACTTTCCATTATCAATGGGTCTTTGAAAACCTCTGTTTAACCTTTACTGAAAGGACAAAGGTCTAGTAGATGGGACGGTTCCCTTCTAAAAGCGTAGTAAAGTTTAGTAAAGCGCGGTGAAAGCATGGTAAAACATAGGCAAGCATTGTAAATTACAGCGAGGTATGATAAAGCATATTAAAAAAAACATGGTAAACTATGGTAAATGCATGGTATAACCATTGCAAAAGCATGGTAAAACTACAAAACTACAGTGCAAAAATACCATGGTAAACTTTTCTATGTGTTAATATGGAAGAACATGAGTGCTGAAATGAACCTGTATATTGCATTATTTGTTTATGTAGCAGACACCTTTACCCAAGGCAACTTACAGAGACTAGGGTGTGTGAACTATGCATCAGCTGCAGAGTCACTTACAACTACGTCTCACCCGAAAGACGGAGCACAAGGAGGTGAAGTGACTTGCTCAGGGTCACACAATGAGTCAGTGGCTGAGATGGGATTTGAATCAGGGACCTCCTGGTTACAAGCCCTTTTCTTTAACCACAGGACCACACAGCCTCCTCATAGATTTTATTCCCATGTGTGTTGAATCCTATGTTGGCCCACAATTTTGATCATGTAGATTACCTACTTTGCACCATTTTTAAACAGCTTCAGTCTTCAGCATATTTTTCACTGTGTGATGTGATCAGAATTAAATGAAGATAGTGTTTAAAGACAGCGCTCATGTTAAAAAAACAAATGGATGCAAAGTAAAGACAACATGATTGCACCAAACTCATTACACATGGAAACAAATCAGAAAGTGTCAATAGACAAGTTCATTTCTGCAAATATACCCTACGGTTGTTCCATCAAAGGTCAGAACTTCCATAGTAAGAAAATGTCATTTTTTGGCTGTTGCTTTCAGGCCTAATCCCCATTTTATGGACGCTTGCACTTTGCCCTCCATATCAGTATTTTTAATCCTGTAGAGGTCAACATGTACAGCAACACTCCACTAATCTGTCCTGTTACATTTTCATCACCTATCTTTAAGATTCATTGAGACTAGACTGTACACCCTGGGATCCTTCAAGAAGCTGCTTGATGAGATTCTGGGATCAATAAGCTAATAACAACCAAATGAGCAAGACGGGCCGAATGGCCTCCTCTCGTTTGTAAACTTTCTTATGTTCTTATGTTATTACACTCATGAAACCCCTGACACTGCGCTCGGATTTTCTTCAGTGACTCTTTCGCTTTCGTGTTTAATATGCAAAGGGTGCTAATGAGGTCTGGGCAGAAAGAGAAAGAGCAGCTTGTTCCAGGAGACTGGGAGACCTGAAACTTAATCTCCTGAAACCAAGTTCCAAGCCACAAAGTGGCTTCGTGTTCCATCAGCTTTAGAAGCTTGCTATCTCTGTGCAGAGGGAGGGGGGTGGGGGTTAGTAAAGGGCAGGTTTATTGGATTCCAGCAAAGAAGCAGCAATGATAGCTGTTGCGTTTCTGAAATGGAATTGAAAGCCCTCCCTCCCTCTTCCCCCAGAGACTGAATTCACATTCTCTTATCTTCCTTATTAACCCCAGCAAAGCAGAAGGCTTTGTGCCTGTATCCTCGAGGGCTCAAGGCAAGCTGCAGTACTCTGTCACACTCCTTACAGTGGTTCCACTGCAGCGGAGAATGCAATTCCCCAATTCTTATCTCTCTCGGGCATATTAACAGGTGCGGAGGAGCGTTTTGGAGCATAAAGCCCTTGTTGTAGCAAACGTGTCTTTTTATTTTTAAAAACGATGCACTGGCTAGGCTAATCTCTGTAAGCTTTGCTTTCACTTTAAACCTGAATCTTCCAAATGCTAACAATAAACCGGTGCGTCTTAACAGACGTGTTTATGTTTCTGGTAATATGATCAACTTCTTTATGTTGGTTGTGCTCATTTGTGTTTTATTATTTTTTATGATATGCCACCTTCTTGACCAAAAAATCTTGAAGGGACTTTCCTGGTTAAAAGAAAAGTTAATTAAAATATACAGCAGGCTTTTAAGCCGAGGGAACACGAAGCTACTTTGTGGCTTGGAACTTGATTCCAGGAAACCAGGGGAGACTTGGGGTTTGAAAACAGCAAAGTTGCCTTAAACTAGGTCTCCTGGAACTAAGTTTCAAGCCACTGTTTCTGAAAAAGTGGCTTTGTGTCCCTCAGCTTTAGGGACACATTTTTAAGATGAACATCATACAGTGTTAGTCGGACTTCAGGTCCTTGTACGAGCTGCGTTGGTGTGCCTTGATGTATTTCCCTTGATGTTTCCAGCACTGTAAAAATGCAACTGAACAAATGGCCGGTAATAATGACAATGGGATTCGTGTCTATTTTACAGTGCTAGCTGCTGTCAAAACCTTTTTTTTTATCGCTGTCAACTTGTCAGTCTGCGTGTAGGTGAAAGAACGCATACCGCATACAGTAGTCTCCGTGTACAGGAACAGTTCCTAAGAGAACACTTCGCCTAAGGGAACACCCTTGTGGTGAAACAGATTTTTCCCCATTGTAAATGCTCTGCCTAAAGGAACAGGAACTTCGCTTAAATAAACACCTTTGTGGCACCGATAGCGATTCGTTACTTACTGATTCAAAACCGATACAGTACTGTTTTTGTAACCTGATAACCTTCATCAAACTCAAATGATCAATCTTTTCAAACCCGACACGAGAGTAATCTGCTGCATTGTTTTGCGTGTGTAGGGGTGCTTTGTTAATTTAGTTTATTAACGTTAGTTTGTCAGGTACTTTATAATTACAGTTTATTGACATTCGCTTGCCTATTGATTTTCTCTTCCTTATTCTGTTCCTTTCATATGCTGACGCACGTGCGTCACGACGATTAATAAATACCTTTGTATTTATTGATCCATATCGTGACTGGCTTTGGCATGTTGTGTCTTAGAGGACACTTGGCTGGCTTTCCGAGGGGGGTTCTCTTAGCCAGAGACTTCTGTACTCCACTCCTGTTATATCTGGCACACTGACCTCCTGGGGATAGCTTGAAGGAAGAGTCTGTTTATTGATGGATGACTCGCTTGTTGCTGAGAGACTCCTGCTCCCCAATCCTTATTGGGAAACAGGCAGACATTTAACAGTAAAAGAAAAAAGGTAGTTGGGTATTTAATAATAATAATAATAATAATAATAATAATAATAATAATAGTGTTTAATACAATTCTAATGATGTAATTGCTTGACTAGTTGTAGTGGTGTATTTTGTTTTCGGTTAATCCAATAAAGCCTGTAAAAGGAAAAAAATGAGAATAATAAAATAATGAATAAACACTGAATTAGAGTAATCCAATATATTGATAGACAGGCGACCTGCCGTCCAACCTTAAGGTTTTGAATGAATCATATTTTTTGAGTTGAATGCAGCAGGGGAGCAGTGAAAACTTATATTGAAAAAATCTGCTTTGGCAGTGTATGTGTGTGTGTGTAGTATTGTGAAAAATTATTTTGTCTTTCTTTAAAATTTTCTTTAAAACAACAACACATTATTATTGCAGTAAAAACAGTAAGTCTACCCAGGGAATCAGAACAAATACTGGCTGGTTTAGAATTGGGCAACCAGTAGGGCTATAAACTCCCAGACAACGTGCAACACAAAGTTGACTTCAGAACTTTACACTACAGGGATTTTCAATGGACATGAGTTTCCTCGGACCTGCCTAACCTTTTACTGCCCTGGGTATATTCCCATACCTATTTAATTCCTATTTTCTCAATGACAAATATATTGGACACTGGGCAGCAAAGGGTTAGGTCTCTTGAACCAGCATGACCAGCAAACCACCAGCCCTGACCAGTACACATCAACTTCCATCAAGGCAACATCATCGGAGCAGATTCACATTTCACACGAATTAGTTCATGCGCTCTAACTCCAATTAGACCTTCTTCTAGAATTCTCTTTCAAGCATAAATATCTTTCAAAAAAGGGGGATTTTAGGATATTAGTGTCAAGATCGTTCGTGGGTAAGATAATGCCTTTTCAGCCAGTTGCCTGAATGCATTAGCCTGTACAAGTACACAGCTGATATAAATTCACCAGGCACAGACGTGATCATTCAGCCACATTGCAGGCACATTACAATGAGTCTATACGCCTCTACTGTCGCAATCCTGCTACACTGTGTTGGAATACATATAGGCAATAGGCATTGAGATTCTAGAACGTTACCCAAGATAAAGAATCCTAGCCTCAGGGAGAGCAGTGGCCACACTGAGCAGGGGAGGAAGTTCATTATTATTTTTTATTATTATTATTTATTTCTTAGCAGACGCCCTTATCCAGGGAGCGACTTACATTTCAAGAATCACAGTACAAGTATTAATACAATTAAGAGCAAGATAAAATACAATGACTTCAGTTCTAGCAAGTACAAGTATGACAAAACACGATTCAATAACAGAGCAGATGTCAGTGATAGTTACATCAGGATATAATTCAATACAAAATACTACAGATTAAATAACACTTGTGACAGTACTCTAAAGTACAGGATTAAATGCAGTAAAACTGGGGGCAAATAAGAGCAAGTAAAGCGCATTTAAGGAAGAGTGATAGTGACCAGAGGGAAAAGAGGAGTTCTACAGGTGCTGTCTGAAGAGGTGAGTCTTGAGGAGGCGCCAGAAAGTGGTCAGAGACTGGGCTGTCCTGACATCTGTAGGAAGGTCATTCCACCACTGCGGGGTGAGGGTGGAGAAGGAGCGGGCTCTGGAGGCAGGGCCAGTCTTCTAGTGCAGGAGGAGCAGAGAGGTCAAGTGGCTGTGTAGGGAGAGATGAGGGTCTGGAGGTAGCTGGGTGCAGTCTGGTCAAGGCATCTGTAGGTGAGTACAAGAGTCTTGAGCTGGATGCGAGCGGTGATCGGGAGCCAGTGGAGTGAGCGGAGCAGTGGAGTTGCGTGGGAGAAGCGAGGCAGAGAGAACACCAGGCGAGTGTCCTGTCTCCACCTAACAGGCTTTATTGTTCACACAACATAAACCTTTAACAGTGACACAGTGGCATTAAGCTGACATTAATAACTGCGCCCTAAAACTCACGGACCTCAATCTATTTTAATGGCATTTAGAATTCAATGGCAGAATCGTTGCTGTAAACTGCATGCAGCCTCAAAGGGGCTGAAAATCATGCTAAGTTGTGCAAATGCATCGTTTTGCTTGAAGCTGATTACATCTGGCATGCAGGGGTTAGATTCCTGGAGCATGCAAGGAAAAAAAAAAGATCTTTGGATGCCTTGCAGCAATTCTGACCTGATCTAAACAGGTACCATGAAAACCACCCGCGCGCGCGCGCACACGCACGCACGCACGCACGCACGCACGCACAGCCATTACATAACATCATTCATCAGGTTTCATTCGACATTACGAAGCAAAATCTGCTCATTCTATAGGGTGATACAAAACTTTTGGCCACAGTTGCCAGCAGAATAGTGCTGCAGTGAACAGCCTGTTTACACAAAGGTAAATATTAGCGGTATATATAAATCGCAGGTATTTATTTATTTTTTTTTAATTTTTTGGTCCAAACCCCCTATAGTTGCCGGGAGCTACAGTGTTGATTTAAATCAGGGCGCTGAAGCGTGGCCTCTCTGTGTAACAGGAGAGAGCAGAGGTTGGCAAGGGCAGAGGCACTCGGGATGAATCGGAGGCGCATTGTCCCCCAGAGCCTTCCCTTAAGACCCAGAGTCCATTAATCTTCCAAACAAGAAGGTATCCCAAACAATTAAGGCAGAAATAACTGTGAAGGCAGCCGATGCCCAGGCAGCCGACTGAAGGTACTGTATTGTTAGCTGTCATTGACTCGTTGGGGGCCAGTGCTGGAAGTGAGTTGGGAATGCTATTCCACAATAGGCCCATAATGCTTTAGCTGTGGCAGGGGTCAGGTCTAGTGACTGCGGGGTAACTGCAGAAGTCGTTTGAGAGGTCAGGAAGTGTAAATCAAGCTGAAGTTATTGTTTTGTTCCTCGCTGAAGCGACTCAGTGAGCTGGTCGAGGGAGAGACAAGAGCGTGGTTCGCTGGTTTTAAACCTGAGCCATCTGACAACAAGATCCTCGGAGGGTCTGTTGTCTAATTAATGCCCAATTTTATGGCATAAATGAAGCAAAGCAGTGGTTCTGGAACTCACTTTAACCTTAGATCAAATCACGTCAAATTACGTGCTTCCAACACCAGATCAAATCCTCCATCGAATAGCTAGTATCTTCGTCATTCGATAAACTATACATCCAGTGATCGGCAAAGGAAAGGAGTTATATCTCACCTCAATCCATTTTGGGTCTAAATATTGGAAAGCCCTGATTTAAATACACTAAAATGTAAAAATGATTAGAAATATTCTTAATTCTAATAGGAAGGCAAAGTAATTCTCGTAAAGCAAGGCAAAACTGCAAGCTGGAGAACTATGGCTAAATAGTTTATGCAGAACAATAGACGTTTGGATTTTAATTCAAATATGAACGGTTCCCTAAAGCTCTCCCCATCCAGTGCAGGCTTGCTGCGCTGTCATAGGGCAATCCTGGGAAATATCACACTCTGCAGGAAGCAAAACAATAGACTGCAGGTTATTTTCTACTGACCTGCCTAATTAAATCAGCATCTGAAAAAAAAACACTGCATCTGTAAGCAATTATTCCAGCCTTGTCACCAAAAATGATTAATTGCAATGTTAGAAATAGATCGCTTTAGTTGAAGCAAAACTACCTCGCTTTATAAGACAATGCTCTATACCAGGGGTCTAAATTCTAATAAGCACTTCATTGGTCCAATTAAGTAAATTAGGGTACCGTTGGAACAAAAACCAAGAGGGGCCCTCCAGGAGTAGGATTGGAGACCACTGGTCTATACATAGTGTTTCAAGGACAACACTTTTGATGAAGTTACTTCCTGGTACCTAGTCATGTGTCGTAATTCCAACCTACACCACCAATGGTCTAGTTGCAATCAGATCATGTGACCTACAGCAAAGGCAACAGGGTGCAGTGGTTTAACTGTAGATCTTAAATATTAACACATCCTGAATTGATGTAAAAAACAACTAAAGAACCTAAAAGATCCTCAACACTATACATAACGTTGAAGGTACTGTGATAGGACGGATTTCAAAGCGTTGGTTTGCACTCCAACTTAAATATAATCTTCCAGTCCCTTCAGACATGCTGTTTGGGATGCATGCCAATGCATTCCTCCCTCTTTGAGGGTTTCGGAGAGACGAGCGATTTTTACGCTCCAGTGAAAGTGCGTGCGTTGGGTTGAGATGGTCACGCTTGACTCGGAACGGCAAATCGCTTCAGATTTCCAACGGATACACATTCGTTTCTGTCTGGAAGCAGACACAGCAAGCCGAAACGGGACAAACAGCAAACAGATCCAACTAGAAAGCATTTCGACAAAGGCAACTGACTTGCGTGTGTACACTCCTGATTATACAACAGTGCTGAGGTTTCTTTCCTCTTCTCAATCTGTCTTGCGTTTGTTGAAATCAAACTGGGGGAACCGCACTGTTCCAGATTTCTGCAGATGGGGTCTGAGGGAATGACTGCATTTCCCCCGACTTCAGAGGCTTCATTTAGATCTAAACATCATTTATTTTCTGTGAATTGTACATGTTGGGAGGCGTACCCTCTTCAGATTGTAATCTGTTTCCCATAGGGCAGCAGCGTGGAGTAGTGGTTAGGGCTCTGGAATCCTGACCGGAGGGTCGTGGGTTCAATCCCAGGTGGGGGACACTGCTGCTGTACCCTTGAGCAAGGTACTTTACCTAGATTGCTCCAGTAAAATCCCAACTGTATAAATGGGTAATTGTATGTAAAAAATAATGTGTAAAAAATAATGTAATTGTATGTAAAAATAATGTGATATCTTGTAACAATTGTAAGTCGCCCTGGATAAGGGCGTCTGCTAAGAAAATAATAATGAAGTAAAAGTGTAGCAAACAGTAATAAAGCATAGTAAATGCTTAAACCAACAGAGGTATGTACGGTAAAGCTTATTAAAAAAAATAACCAGGGCAAACTGTCATGAATGCTACACTGTAACCAAGGCAAAAGCAAGCAAACACTGCAGAATTTCCATGCAAACTTAGTAAACGTCTGTAATGGTTGTATCACACTGATAATGCCTGGTTTACATTATTCAGTTTAAGAAACACAAACAAGCAGCACTAACCCAGTGGGGATTGCTGTAAAGTGTTTCAACCATTTATCACAGAATTATGAGATTGAAATTTCTGCCGCTTCTGTCTCAACAGCAACGGTTTCATTAAAACACAGTGGCTGGGAATGGGATGACCCAGTCAGGTCGGTTCTGACTACCAGTGCCCGGCACACGTCAGGTGTAAACGTCTCATGCAAACCCAGCGTGTCCCGTCATTTCGTTTAGGTGTTGCTCCCAAGAAATACAGCGGCTTAATGCGATCTTCAGCTGTTGCAAAGTTTTTTTTAATTACCAGGCGATCTTTCAAGTGTGTGATTCCTGTTGCTGCCTGCAAGCTGATGTGAGCATGCTAAACATAAAACCGCAGAAACAGCGTGAGTTAATACCCCTCCAGGCTTTCAAAGGCAACGGTTTCCTATTGTCGTGTGTGTGTTTTTTTTTTTTGTTTGTAAAGCAATTTAAATAAGCAGAATCTGCAAATGACAACCAAGCATGAGAAACTCAAGCGTTATTTTTAGACGGTAAAAACTCATAAATAACTGATTACAGAGGGACCAACAATGACCTTAACTCAGCATCCCGATTCTCTGCCAACTAATTAGCGCTGAAATGGGGAAAGAAACATGACATGTGCTGCATGTATTAACATTTACCGGTTCACATTACTGTTTAAACTCAGAGGGTGCTCCAGAAGAATGGAGGAATATGAGAAAAGCATTTAACTAACTGTCTCCTTTTTGTGGCTTGAACAATTTAGTTTTTTGCATATTCAAGATAAAATTGAACTACTTATCAGTTTTCAACAAGCTTTTCTAGTTGTGCATGGATATCATATATCTGATCCCCGCCACACACACACACAGTGTCCATGCTCTGCTATGAAGTTAATATATAAACAGCAATGACACAGGGACACATTGCTGTTTATATAAGGTAAGAACATAAGAAAATATACGAACGAGAGGAGGCCTATCTAAGCTCGTCTGGTTCCTAGTAGCTGATTGATCTCAGAACCACTTTGTCAAGTTGGGTCTTAAAGGATCCCAGTGATTCTGCCTCAACATTACTAGGTAGCCCATTCCATACCCTCACCACTCTATTACAAGAGCACTGCAAAGTAACTAAACTCTATAATACAGATGTAATGCTAAAACCAGCAGCCAGTAGATTTTAAAGAATTACAGTACTTCTAACTGGCCCGTAGCTAAAGCTCTCTAGGGTTGCCAACCCAAGCATGTGTACAGGTTATAACTGTCAAAGTCATGTTGCCAGGCAACCATTGGGAGACCCTCACACACGCACACACATGCACATGGTGATCAGTGAACTTTGAAGTATCTGTCCTCACACACTTTGCTGCTCTTGTTTGTCTTAGAAATGGGACAGGCTGTAACAATGGAAGCCGAGTTTCCAGCACACCTTTCTGGGAAGCTAAAAGCTTGCAATGCTTCTAAATTATGGGATGCTCTGCCTTACATCTGTCAGGGAAGCTGGGACTCTTCCTGTTTTTATAAATCAAGATTAAAAACGTATTTTTACAAAAAAAATAACTTTTTTTATCGTTAGTATTTTACAATTACAACTGCATTTTCTTTTTGTCCTTTATTTTTATTTTTTGTAATTTTTAGTATTACTGCATTAGTGGTACAGCATCATTCTAAAACATTACAAGCTATCAAGCTTCCTATTAATTGAGTAAAGGTTTCTTTACTCGGAGAGTCTGCTATTAGGAGAAGCATGACATTACAGCATGTTTGATGGGATCTGACCACAAAAAACCTCAATGGTGCTGCGTTTCAAAAGGGGAGCCGAGTTTAAGAAAATAAATGGGATTTAACAGCTCTGTGTGAGCTAATGTATGATAATAAAGCCAGATGCTGTGGTGAATAAAATATATACATAATGGCCAGCTCGTGAGTGAGCTGTTTTCATAACTCATTAGCCTGCCATTAAGTTCACTAAACCCTTTGCATTTATTGCTGTTCTGGTGTCTAATGCATCCACGTATCCCTAGGAAACCTCAGGATTAGCTTTCAGGTGCTGAAACCCCCGGGCAGGCTGATAGCAACAGTAAGAGCCACCTGTATGCAGGAGACATGCTGTATGCAAACAGTAGGATTCTTCAGTCCTGCGGATGCTGCTTGTACAGCATTTAGGAGATCGTCAGGATGCGTCCGTAACAGGATGGAGGCTGGACGCGAACCGGCGACCCTGAAAACCGCTAGCGAGCGCCTTAACCGCAATGCAAAAGAGACGGGCTTGCCTGCATTTACAGAGCAGGGGTGGCCAACCCTGGTCCTGGAGAGCCGCAGGGTTTTCTGGTTTTCGTTCCACCCGAGTTCTCAATTACTTTATTTTCTTACTTGGTCGACACTAACTGTTTTTTTTTTCCAGGTCTTTAGCCATTAATGATCCCCGGAAAAACTGCAGGATTGTGGCTCTATACCAGGGTTGGCCAGCCCTGGTATAGAGCTTTTAACCTCATCTCATGTCACAGACAGGGAGCAGAAGGAGTAATGGCATCACAGAACTTTGCCCGTTAGGCATCCAATATTCATTGAATTCCCAAATCTCTCTAGGGAGACACTGACGGGATAGGCCCTTTAGTTGCCAACATTCAAACTTCATTGATGTTACACATCCACGTTGAGGTTCATTCCAGTTCACTCCGGGTCGTTCAAGCAGCCATAAAAGAGTTCATTAAACCCGTTAAGGGTCAATTAACGAATTTAAGACCCAACTGGAACAAGGACTGAAATGGAGCTCAAGGGCCAACCGCTGTTCTATATAAATCTCACAAGTTACTGTTGAACACACACACATAGCACATCTCTGCTGCCGTACTAGAGTGCAGCCAGTAGGAATCTTTCAACATAAAACGAAAGGCTCACGTGCAAAGCATGCAATATAAAAATCCATACCAGCATGCGACGAAACATAGGTAAGCACGACCTGTAATCAAACGCATGCATAACTAATGCAAACAGAAACATGCCCCAGCAGCAATTTCTATCTGCGTTGTGTAATTCTAGTGTAACAGGGATTACTATTGCAGTCATCATGAATGCACCTGAGTAACCTTTAATGGCACACAAATCACTGGAGTGCCCCTAAATTTTTTCCATGTATGATTAAGCACTCAGGAGTGTTGCTTACAGAGCAAGAAAGACGAGTTTGTGTTTTCACTATTTCATTTCTTCCGATTTTTTTGCTCGAAATTAAGCTATGCGTGTTTCCTGAGTCAGGACAAGGGTCCCCTGTCAATCCGTAATCAATCAATTAATCGATCTGCCAAAGTTTATATATAGAAGTTTATTGATGTTCCTTCCTTCCCTGCTTTTTTTAAAGGTCACCCACTTCCATCGTCTTGTAAAAATAAACAAATAAATAAATTGCAAGGCGACGAATCGGATGTCTGCAGATCAGTGCACACGATACCAATTGCTATGTTGATTTTAATATTCAAAAGTTACACACATGTAGCTTAAACATACAGCACCTAGTTACAAACAGAAGTCAGATAACGGTTACCTAATGTTCTGGGAGAAAGCTCAGGTATGGTCTGTCATCAGGTGAGGATTCAGGTAACTTGTCTCCCTCACGTTAATGACTGTCTGTCTTATATATCTTACCTAACTGTGTGTGTGTGTGTGTTTGTGAACTCTGCGCTCTGCGTTTTCTTAACAATATCTAAACACTATCAATGTTGTTCCAGAACATACATCTTTTCTACACAAGGGCAAATGTACCCTGCTTTATCAATTCCTTGAATTATCAATTGCTTTTCTTCTTTATGAAGTATTTCGAGTGATTGATGTGAATCCTGTTGGATCCTGATTCTCCTTGGATAGAGAGCTGTTTTTGAATGATCCCCCCCTCTCCCTCTACCTCTCTCTCTCTCTCTCTCTCTCCCCCCCCTCTCCCTCTCCCCCCTCTCTCCCCCTCCCCCCCTCTCCCTATCCCCCCTCTCCCCCCTCTCCCACCTCTCCCTCCTCTCTCCCCCCCCCTCTCTCCCCCCTCTCCCCCTCTCTCCCCCCCTCTCTCCCCCCTCTCCCTCTCTCTCCCCCCCCCTCTCTCTCCCCCCCTCTGTCTCCCCCTCCCCCCTCCCCCCTCTCTCTCCCCCCCTCCCCCCCTCTCTCTCCATCCCTCCCCCTCCCCCCCTCTCTCCCCCCTCTCTCTCTCCCCCTCCCCCCTCCCCCTCTCTCTCTCCCCCCCTCTGTCTCCCCCCTCCCCCCTCTCTCTCTCCCCCTCCCCCCTCTCTCCCCCTCTCTCCCCCCCCCCCTCCCCCTCCCCATCCCCTCCCCCCCCTCCCCCTCCCCCCCTCTCTCCCCCTCTCTCCCCCCCCCCTCCCCCTCCCCATCCCCTCCCCCCCCTCCCCCTCCCCCTCCCCCTCTCTCTCCCCCCCTCTCTCCCCCCCTCTCTCCCCCCCCCTCTCTCTCTCTCCTCATACACACACAATCTCCTGTACCTTGGATCTGAAAGCTATTACAAACCCTCAAGCAAAACATCTTGGGCTTTCCATTACCCTGATATTGACTGACTCATTGGTTTAACAAACACACTTTATCTCAATGGAATGGCACTAAAGGACAATGGTTTGTGTCCCTCGGAATAATCAAATATGTTCCGTTTCCCACACAACCACTCAAGCAAGTTTTTGCTATTGCAATACAAGTTTCTTCAAGCTACACTCACAACCCACCCACCCACCAATACTGAGTCATAGTTGTGCCAGACATCGGAATGGCATTAGTATTGACACACAATCTTGTCACAGCCTCCTCAATTTTCACCAATGTTTCGGCTGCAGGGGGGGCTGCTAAAGTGTGTTCGATCAAGTGTTACAGAATATGCTGAACAATCTGGAAGAGGATTTTATCTCAGCTACTGTAAATCAATGCACCCTTTGATACTTTATATAATTTTTAAGCAACCAGTTCAGTAACAGCAGGTTAGGAGTTGTAAACGTGTCGATAAATCCCACCCCCCCCCCCCCCCCAAAAAAAATAAAATAAATAAAGACAGCAAGCCTTTGTTTAACTACAAATGCAATTTACCTCAAAGGTGTGACTAGATATTTAATAATGAAAACCGTAAAACCTTGCATGAAAAAGGTCATGTTTTAATGTGTTTTTTTAAAAATATATATTTAAATTTGATATAGTCAAAGTACAACGCTATTTACTGCAATGCTTTTGAAGATACAACACAAATCCTCAAAATATCGACACATGTATTAAGTGCAAGGTAAAAGCTCTCAGACACAATGGGGAAGGGTTCAAAAAAAAGAAATAAACAGCAGTGCCGATAAATCGACAATCAATCAAACTTTCCACAGGCGTGGTAAACGCTGCACACAGAGATCAACTGCTGTATTTTTGGTACAGGATGCATGATTTAGAACTCACAGCTGACAAGAATTTCTGTTAGCAAGACAGTAGTCTCATTTTTATTAGGTGCAGACCTAACAGCATTAAGACCCTGGTCTTCACTGCATTTTACCTCCTAGGTATAAAGTGACTTTCACAATATTTTCTGTCAATGGATTTCTGTACATTTATTTCCCATATTCTATAGATACTGTACCTTAGGGAGAGTTTCCCATTGACTTCAATGCATTTTAAACCTAATGCTTTGTGGGCCATACAGCTCTGGCCAAAGGTTTTGCATCCCCCTGTAGAATTAACTCATTTAGCTTCATAAAGTCGAATGAAACCTGCTGAATAATGTTACGTTAACATTTTGAATTACATAGCGCTTTGTAGTTTTCCATACCCTTAATGAAAAACTGTCAATGAAAAATGTGACATTTTCGAAATCATTTTGAAATACTCTACCACTATTATGGTTTCCGGTAAACCTTCGCGATATCATTTTGTAGTTTCTTTGATGACATGATGTTAAATAAAAGATCAAAATGATGTTAATATAGTTTATTTAATTGTGTCTCAATCCTAAAATTCTAGGTGATGCAAAACTTTTGGCCATAGCTGTACAGGGACGGATTACCTAGTCATGTTTTGGTTGCTGAATCACTGGGATCCTTAAAGACCAACTTCAATCAGCTACTAGCAACCATATGAGCATTGACGGGACCGAATGTCCTTACTGTATATTCTTATAAAAGTCTCTACTGGGTGCAGTAAACAGCCATACTTCTCACCTGGGACAATTCCCTGAACAACACCCCCGCCTCACTCTCCTTCCGAGAGCTCGCACCATGCCCTACCTGTCTGGATCAGCGTGAGTGATGGCGATACGCGGCGGGATGCAGAGCGACAGGGTGGTGGGTCTGGGGACGCTGTCCAGGATTTCGGGGGAGCGGGCCCTGTCCCGTGGTCTGCAGGATGGCACCTGCAGGCTCCCAGACAGCTTGCGCCTTCCCCTCCTCAGGTCTGCCCCCAGCGTGCTGCCCGAGGTGTACGAGCGACTGTAGCAGCCAGGGTCCAGGATGTCCTTACTCCTCTGTCAGAGAAAGAGAGAGAAAGAACAGAGTATTCGGCTGTTACAGGGGATTGCAGGGTCATAATGTGCATCGCTATATTATTATTATTATTATTATTATTATTATTATTTATTTATTTATTAGCAGACACCCTTATCCAGGATATCACATTATTTTTTTACACATTATTTTTACATACAATTACCATTTATACAGTTGGGTTTTTACTGGAGCAATCTAGGTAAAGTACCTTGCTCAAGGGTACAGCAGCAGTGTCCCCCACCTGGGATTGAACCCACGACCCTCCGATCAAGAGTCCAGAACCCTAACCACTACTCCACACTGCTGCCCCATGCTATAGGTGCACACAGATAAGCTTCAGTTATGATGCTGTTACATTTAAAAAGCTGTAATATGGCTCAGGTAACCTGCAGTCTAACTGTGGCATCTTAATTACAACAGCCTGTGGTTCCAAGCTGAAATGGAGGGGTGCCAGCCACAGACACAAACACCATGCGTCTCCCGTTAGCCCTCTCATCTAAATGTTAATTGAAAACGAAGCGTGAAATTCCTCATTAAAAATTCCAGAGTCCAGAGCCCTAACCACTATTTCACACTGCTGCCCCGGTGTAAGCAGGTGTATGCAGTAAGTTCTGTGCTGGAGCGTGTTCTCCAGTGAAATGTATGGTTTAGGTTTTAATGCTGGTTGAGCAGACATCGTTTTTCTACCGAGTGAGTAGTGGTATACAGTAGGTTGATCAAATCAGACCCTATGTCATTTAGACAAACATAAAAAGAACATAAGAAAGTTTACAAACAAGAGGAGGCCAATCAGCCCATCTTGCTCTTTTGGTTGTTAGTAGCTTATTGATCCCAGAATCTCATCAAGCAGCTTCTTGAAGGATCCCAGGGTGTCAGCTTCAACAACATTACTGGGGAGTTGGTTCCAGACCCTCACAATTCTCTGTGTAAAAAAAGTGCCTCCTATTTTCTGTTCTGAATGCCCCTTTATCTAATCTCCATTTGTGACCCCCGGTCCTTGTTTCTTTTTTCAGGTCAAAAAAGTCCCCTGGGTCGACATTGTCTATACCTTTTAGGATTTTGAATGCTTGAATCAGATCACCACGTATAGCTGATATTCTGCATGTAGCTACATTATTAAAGCTGTACCTGCAGGCTAGTACTGTCATTCATACTGTCATGGGCAGCAGTGTGGAGTAGTGGTTAGGGCTCTGGACTCTTGACCAGAGGGTTGTGGGTTCAATCCCCAGTGGGGGACACTGCTGTTGTACCCTTGAGCAAGGTACTTTACCTAGATTGCTCCAGTAAAAACCCAACTGTATAAATGGGTAATTGTATGTAAAAATAATGTGATATCTGTATAATGTGAAATAATGTGATATCTTGTAACAATTGTAAGTCGCCCTGGATAAGGGCGTCTGCTAATAAATAAATAATAATAATAATAATAATAATAATAATAATTCAATACTAGAGCACTCAATCCCCATCCCTAATGACACAGCACAGAACAGTATTTGCCAGAAGGACTGGGTATCTGGACAGTAAGGCAGATTTGTCTTGGTGCTTTCTTTCATTCTTTCCCAAATGGCTTTTGTTCTTATTTGTGTGTGTAGTTTTTTTTTTTTTTTTTTGATAAGTCAATAAACTCTCTTGCCATGTCAGAAAAGCAATCTGTTAGTGTCTCTGGTGAAAAATAAACCCCCTTTGTCTGTAAACCAGAAATAATTGTGTTAGTGTCAGGAAGTCAACAGCAGACTCCGATCGATACTTTTACCTCTCCCAACTTCACAGGCATTAATTCACTGAAAGGACTGCTAATAGATGTTTAGTAAGAAACTAAGACACCTGATTCTATTAACTCCCCCACCACTCTTGCTTTAAAAACCCATTATTCCATTTTAATTATACAGGCTGTCTGGTTTCATTAGGTCTGGCTTCCATTAACAGCAATGCAATTACACGTGAACCAAGGCTGGTTTAAAATGGCACTGCAGCCGTCAGATGCACAGAATTGCAGCCAGTCCATTCAAACTTACAAACTTCAGTGGGGCTCGACCGGACTGTAATAGTAAAAAATGAGTTTACTGTACAGCCCTGTCTCTTGCTTGAATGTGTAATAGCTTTCCTGTGCCAACAGACGGTGATCTATATATACATATACATTACCGTCTGTGGGATCAGTCAGTGCTGTGGAACACATGCGGCTTGGAAACTAAAAGGGACCGCGAGTTTATCAGCAAGCTAGGAATCTCTTTGGAAGCTTTGGAACCTCTGGGAATGAACATTCTGTTCTGACATAATCATGACCTCATCATCCACAGAATTCTTGAAAAAAAGTTTACTGCACTGTGTTTAATTTTCTTTCCACACAGCTGAAGAAGGACTTTGGTCCGAAACGTCCTGAAATAAAATATTTTTTTAATCATTTAAACCTTTTGTGTACATGCAAAAAAAAATAATAATAATATTTTGTTGCACTGCGGTTACACCTCCTTTCAAACCTATATATTTATCTATAAGAAAGACAGAAAGAGGAAATCAATAACTGACAATACCTTGGGGGGGGGGGGGGGGGGGCACCAAAAAAAAAAAATCAATTACAGGAATGATTTTATTGGCGTCGGATAACCCAAGGAGACCAGAAGGGCCCATCCCTACAGTATGGATGAATTTCGTTCGTACATGCTGGCATGTTGAATCAGGTCCACATATTCACCATGCATGTTGTGAAACCAGGACTGGACCCCATATCTGTTCAATGCTAATTCTCCTTCAATATTAAGGTCACATTTTATTGGTCTCCTGCCTGGCCTTCATAGAGAGCTTTCACTGTGCAGTTTTGCATCACCTAGAATTTTAAAGCATTGAGACATTCACTTAATAAAAAGAAACTATATCAACATAGTTTAGATCTTTTATTTAACATCATGTAATCAAAGAAAGCACAAATTAATATCGCAAAAGTCTACCGGAAGAAAGTCGTAATAGCAGTACAGTATTTCATGTTCGATTTCGAAACATCACATCTTTTCAATTTTTGTCAGTTTATGGGGGAAAACTACAAAGCGGTGTGTCATTCAATATGTTAACGTAACATCATTTTGCAGGTTTCACTCGATTTCATGAAGCAAAACGAGTTAATTCTAGAGGGTGATGCAAAACGTTTGACCATAGCTGTGTTGCACATGTCTTTTCCTGGTCTGATAAACCTCCTAAAAGACAGGCAGAGTTCAGCCTTGACATGCGAGGCCCTCAAGAGCAGTCTGGAGTTCCTGAAGAGCTGCGATGGGCGCTGCTCGGTCAGTCTGACTGCTTTGCAGCTGCACCCCCCTCTAATAGGTGCGGACACATGTCAGCTACGCTGTGCATCACCACAGTCGCTTCCGAACAGATTAGAATGTACCAAAAATAATGAAGGCAAAGTTACTTAGAATCGGCTCAGCATGTCCTTGTCATTCACTTTCAATGCATTCCGTGTGTATCGACAATACAAAACAAGTAACACCTCACGGGCCTTGCCATGTAAGAAAGGGACAGATTGGCATTAGAAATATGATTGCATTGTTCATCAAGCATAATCCGGAAATAATCGGCTGGGGCTGCTGCTATTCAATGCTTACAGATTTTCTAATAGGAATCCGACACATGCAGAAGACATCACCACAATACGGCATGGCCAAAAATCCCATCAGGGGAAGACAGACAGCGAAACATTGCTAATGCCAGGCAAGCAGAAACAGGGGGAGAAAATCCATCTTCTCTCACGCGCAGACAGGGGTGTGCAGACAAATGATTAAAAGCGTCTCTTCTCCTCCGCTCCAGATCCGCAACAATCACTTGTTATAAGCCACAGCGCTCCTCCACACACACACAAAGAGGAATTACAGCTCCACTGAACTGAAATACCAATACGATGAACCCCGGAGTCCCTAATCGACAATGCTGCAGTCACCGAGGAGAGACACACAGGTGGATTTGTACAGGGCTGTAGGTTTCCAGCTGGTTTCACAGAGAGTGATTAGCACTAATCCTTGACTCCCCCAATCTTATTTTAGACGAGTGTGTTGTCCAAGACTATAGCTAATTACAATCCACCCATTCCAGCGGGTCTGCTCCATTTACACCAGGGCAGAGACCCTCGCTTGGGGACTAGGCTGCCTGTTCGTGTTTGGGCTAGGTATGCCTGTCAGGCTGTCTTCAAATGTGTCCCCGCCCTTATAAAAGTTTACCACGGCATTTTTGCATGGTATTTTTTTCCTGATGGTTATACTATGCATTAACCATGTGCTTTCACTGTGCTTTGTTACAATTTGCTTTGCTTTTACAATGGAACATTTTAATTCGGTTTTCAAGTATCCATTATCAAGATTACCTCCAGATATGTTAATAACGGCATTGCAGACTGCAGTACAGTAAAAGGAAAATTAAAGCACAAAGCAATGTAAATGGAGGGCGTGAGTTTAACTGAAACACTGGGGTAAACTCTGATTAACTTTTTATGGGATTAGTATGGGATTTTACCTCGGCACACACCTAAATGTGGGCAAGATTCTTAAAGGGGAAGCTCATTTAGAATTTTCTGCATGCACCAAATGAATGGACGTTCACATAGCTCATATTATTATTATTATTATTATTATTTATTTATTTCTTTGCAGACACCCTTATCCAGGGCGACTTACAATTGTTACAAGATATCACGTTATTTTTACATACAATTACATTATGTTTTACACATTATTTTTACATACAAATACCCATTTATACAGTTGGGTTTTTACTGGAGCAATCTAGGTAAAGTACCTTGCTCAAGGGTACAGCAGCAGTGCCCCCCACCTGGGATTGAACCCACAACCCTCCGGTCAAGAGTCCAGAGCCCTAACCACTACTCCAAACTGCAGCCCTATATTCAAGAATATAGATAGATGGATGGATGAATGGATAGCTACAGAGATACACAGATATATCGTGGATGTTTGAAAGGAGGTATAACTGCAGTGTACAAAAATTAAACTTTTTTTTTTTTAAACTGATTAAATAATGATTTTGTTAAACATCAAAATCCTTTGTGTACATCCCAGAAAAAAAATAATCATTTGGTTTCTATATAGCTACAGACTGGTATAAAAACTCACTGAAGGCAATCAAAAGTCCTCTTAGATTTCTGACCCCCGTTTTCTGTTCCACAGCTCCAGACTTGGTTGGACATGCCCCGAACCTGCCACTGCATTCCCAGTTCAATCAGCTTTATAACTGAACACACATACTGCACAGCAGACGTCACGCTCCTGTAAAAGCTCATGGAGCAGGGAAACACAGGGCAGTGTATTATTTTTGGCTCAATGTATCATGCCTCGTACATGCAGTACAGCTATTACTCATGTATTACACTCCTGTACCAGAACAGCTCACAAAGGTAATGACAGACTGTGGCAAAAGCACAGCTGTATGTATCAAGCTGTCAAACTAAAAATGAAAAAAAAGAAGTCTCGTAATGTAGTTGGACCCCAGTAAGATGTAGTGCTGTGTTTTGCATCACCCTATAGAATTAACTCATTTTGCTTCATAAAGTCGAATGAAACCTGCTGAATAATGTTACGTTAACGTATATTAATGACATACCGCTTTGTAGTTTTTACTTAACAAAAAAACCTGACATTTCGAAATCTAACATGAAATACTGTACTGTTATGGCTTCTGGTAGACAGTATGATTACGTGATGCTAAATCTTTTTTTTTTTTTTTTCCCCTAGGTGATGCAAAACTTTTGGCCATTATTATTATTATTTATTTTTTAGCAGACGCCCTTATCCAGGAAGACTTGCAATTGTTACAAGATCTCACATTATTTTGACATACAATTACTCATTTATACAGTTGGGTTTTTTACTGGAGCAATCTAGGTAACGTACTTTACTCAAGGGTACAGCAGCTGTGTTCCCCACCTGGGATTGAACCCACGACCCTCCGGTCAAGAGTCCAGAGCCCTAACCACTACTCCACACTGCTGCCCCATGCTATAGGTGCACACAGATAAGTTTCAGTTATGATGCTGTTACATTTAAAAAGGTGTAATATGGCTCAGGTAACCTGCAGTCTAACAGAGGCAACTTAATTACAACAGCCTGTAGTTCCAAGCTGAAATGGAGGGGTGCCAGCCACAGACACAAACACCATGCGTCTCCCGTTAGCCCTCTCATCTAAATGTTAATTGAAAACGAAGCGTGAAATTCCTCATTAAAAATTCTGGGCTGTAGCGTTTCAAGCGTTTCGTTCTGTGCCGGCACCCGCTTCACCCTTCTAAATGTTTACCGCGGTGTTTTTGCAGTTTTCCCCCCCCATACTTTTTCCCATGGTTATACTGTGCATTTACTATAGTTTACCCTGGCTTGCCATGTTTATTAATATGCTTTACCACACTATTCTTTGCTACCTATACTTTATCATGCTTCACTATGCTTTATTACACTTAGCTAGGCTTTTACTATGGGGAAACTTTTATAAAAAGGCATAGCCACGTGGAAAAACACTTCAAAACGTAGCTAGTGATGTGATTTCACAAATAAACGCAGTCATTTACAATTTGTGCACAGCGCAGCCTGCTACATCGGAGCTGAAAGGGTTAAGTGCCTAGCTGAGAACTGCAGCCCACCGCTGTGGCGCAGTGGCAAAGTCATTTTTAGCCTCTGACATCTCCCGCTGCTTGCTGCCTCCACTGCCTGTCTGCCCCGTGCTGTGCGGGCTGAGCCACTCTGCTGTAATTGATTGCCCGGGGTTGGCAAGTCAGAGCAGGGGTCCTCTTCCCACCAAGAAATACAGGAATAAAAATGTACAATTACTCCACATTACCTTGTCAAACCAGGAGTCCACTTTGGGGGGGGGACATTAAGAGAACAAAACCCACCGATAAACGACACGGCAGCTGTTTTCTCCGAATTAGCGCTTTAATTTTAAAGAATTATACTGTAAAAATGAGCCGTTTAAAAACTGAGTAAACAGTCCAAAAACAAGTTTGTCTTCGAATGCCCAGAACTCACTTTGCAAAGCAACATCCAAGAGCCGTTACATCAAAATGATCAACCGCCTGGTAAAACGCCAGCTGGACCCGAGGAGTCGTTTACAACAGTCACGCAGTTTCATTACCTTGTAATAGTGCTTCAGAGTTACTGCAGCCACCAACGAAAAGAACATAGCCTTACGAATGGCCATTGCAGGGGAGGCTATCAGTGTCTGTGCAGGAGCGACCCCGCTCCACCGCATTGCTACGCGTGAAGGGAATGGAAAGCAGTTGCACTTGGTCCCAGGGGAAGCTGGAGATCGGGATCATTTGTTTCAGAAGCGCTGAACCGCAGTGGGTATATAGATTGTCCACTCGCAGCAATTTGTTATCTGCTGGGATCTCTTAAGCTGAGGGAACACAAAGCCACTTTTTCAGGAACAGCGGCTTGAAACATGGTTCCAGGAGACCGGGAGACCTAGTTTGAGGTTTCTGTATCAAACCCCAAGTCTCTGCTGTGCCCTGCAGTGGCCTGCAATTTAGTCTCCTGACACCAAGTTCCAAGCCACGAAGTGGCTTCGACTTCCCTCGGCTTGAATGGTTCTGCTAGCTGGTACTCCCGAATTCGATTTTTCATAACTTTTCTGAAAGGGTAATAAAAACTGACACCGGCAGTCGTTTTGAATAAATCAGTCGAGTCCACACAGCACGAGCCGCAGTGCTGCGAGAGAAGAAAGCGCTAACACAGCCCCAGCCGCGCTGAAACACTCGAGGGGAAAGCATCGTGATTGAGGCTTCAGTCACTGTCACGCAGGGCAAAGAGCAGAGCTGCAAAACCTCACTTCATCAGCATGCGCACCGGACTAGAATCCCAAGTACAGGGGAGCCATCATTCTACCACTGCAGCCTGGACTGGAGACTTCTACTGTTACACAGTCCCACGCTCAAATACAATACAACACAGCTGAAGCCCCTGCCGTCTGTACCAAATGCTTTTTGTGTAAACAAGCCAATTAATTTATTATGCAAATGGCAAAAAAAGGCAGCAATTAGCATGTATATTGTTTTACAATGCTGTGTCTTATATTGCCTGTTTTGTTCCTGAATGTCAATCTGCCTCTTGAGAAATGAAGTGTATATTCACGGCGTGTTTTAGAATCTACTCACAGATGTAAATGATGTCCTATTACAACGTTGCTCTTGTCTAAACCGGAGAAGCCTTTGCAGTGTACGAGTGAGACTTGTTTATAGAATACAAACTGTGAGTGGGAGTACGGGAGGGATGGGGGGGGGGGACATTTCACGTTTCCTTGAGCACAACTGACCGTGGCTCTGTACTGTAGGCTTTGACCCACATTTCCATAATGAAACCAGTCTGTAAATCTCTCGCTCCCAGTATCAAACTGGGGCTGCAGCCGGTTCCACCTGCAGTCTACAATCCAATCTGCAACCCACACACAAGTCTAAGATCACCTGTACATGTGCAGCATCACGTTTTTATATCATTTCCATCTAAAAATCAATTCGGCTACCTCCAGTTTGTTTTTCTGAAGTCGGTGATTTAAAACCCTCCTCTCGCGTTCTTCGGGCTGGACGTTGATTTAGAGTAACGTCCACCATCAGCGTGGAGAGGTGGAATTCTGCCAGCCCAAAATTCCCTCTGGTGCTTTGACTGACAGAGTCCCGATTGAAATGGATTGAATTTCGATCTGCTGTTGATTGAAATGAACAAGTGTCTTTTTTTTCTTTTTCAAATCACTTTCAAGTCAATCCCTGGGGCAGGCAGAGACACACAGAGGCAGTAATCCCAGCGGAATAGACCCACAGCACTTCCTGAACGATATAAACCCCTTGCAGACTCACTCATACCCTAATAGATGATGTCATAGCAGGTGCTTCTAAGGGAGTTCGGAACGGTTCAATACCAATCAGATTCTTGGTTGCCGAAGATTCTTTTTTTTTTTCTTTAAACACAGTCTGTTCTAAATTCTACTCCTGGGGGACCCCTCAGTAAAGTCAGACATTGTTTGTGTCTCTTGGTTTGCCTGTCTTGTTGCCAATAGGCTTCGAGCAGCTGCTGTTTTTAAGAATCCGCACACCCTAAAGTCACTGTGCTTCTACAATGCTTTAATACACTCTTCATGCTTCCTTTCATAATGAAGGTAACACTTGATATTAAATGTCTCTAAGTACTGTGCATTTACCTAGTAGTTAAATGCACAGTACCTGGAAAACGTTTGCACTGTATGAAAAAGGAAAACATGTCTGTGTATTTTCCAGCGACTGAGATAGAAAATGTGTCAAGAGAAATATTGAAAAGCATTTTTTTTTTATTGATCACATGCATTTACACCGATCAGAGCCCCCGGGGACGCAGACTGGACTGAAAAAGGAAGGGGGCTGCCGAGTGAAAGAAGATTGTTAAGGGTGATAAATGCATCAGGGATTGTGTTCAAATTGGTGGGGAGAGAGGTTTGCACAAGGTCAAATTTGAAGGACATATAGACAGTCACAAAAAAAAAAAGCAAGACGACAATAACCATCCATCTGATCTGAGAGAAATCTTAATATTAAAGCTCAGAGAGGAAGGTTTTGAGGCATGGTAGGGTTCATTTTGGTTTGGGGTCAAAGCTGATTTTTATTATGATCAATGTAGTCTCAGCGGACAGTAATCTAATCCTCCCAACCAAGAATTACTTAATGCTGCTGTGAAGCGAACGATTGAAACAAACACTGCTTGAAATGTATTCGGTTTGAAACATGACCATAGAAGAGATTTTATAAATGTATCCAAAAAGATGCCAAGGAAACCAATCTGACCTAAATCATTAAAACTACATTTCGAATCAACAAAAAGAAAACAAACAACACTGGTTAATTTAAAATGATATCATTTGCAACTTGAATTAATGAATCAATAAATGGAGTGGACAAAAACTTTTTTTTTTTTTTTTTTTTTATCAACCAAACCGTCGTAGGTCTGCAGGTTTTAATGTCAATTTGCGGGTCTGAACTGTGAAATGCAGGTCACTTGGGTGGGCTGCAGAATTCGATTTCAGTGATTTACAATGCATTAAAAAGTACTCTAAAAACTATTCAACTTTTGAAGAAAATGTGAAAAACCAATGCAAGATCCTCATGAAAGAAAAAAGTTTTCCATTATACTTTTTGTTTTGTTTCTACCACTCTCAAAACTAAAATTAAACTAAATTAGTTTTCTATCAAATTCCTGTGTGGCAGTCTGTTTTTATTGCCTGAACATAAGGCGCTTCGAAACGAGGCCAAGAAATCCACACTCCATAAAAGTCTAAATATGGTTTTAATGCTTCACTTAACAGGAAAGAACTCCAGTTGCACTTTTAATGTTCCTTAATGGTACAGTGCAATAAAAAAATATATTTTAATAGTAACCCTTTACATGGTATCTCTAATGACTGTGTAGTTACATAGTAGTTACTTAGCAAACACATGTGTACATGCACATAATTACAATGTTATTATGCATAGTTACAATGTACTTTAACGTATAAATCTTTTTGCATGAAGCTACGGATCACTACGGTAGTAAACAGACCCCAGGGAATTATGCACCAAGGTTGGGAGACACTGTGCAGATGTCCGCTTTTTGAAGACCAAAACAGTTTGGAAAGAGTTAATTTGAACATCTGCTGTATATCTTCCCACTAATATTTAGAGCTGGCTGTCACAGCTGAGACAGAGTTCAACCCCGAGACTCCAGCACAGAGTAAAGAATAAATAGTTTAAAAACGCTTTAAAACCACCCCATACAAATATATACTGTTTAATCTAGCCAGCTGCTCTTGAAACCATTGGCCATCCTTGTTCCAACAACTGTGCGTGAGGGGGTCTTGTCTTCAGTGCATCTTAAGTTCTTAAATATGTACCTATGAAAGCATGATCTTCAAAATCAGGTTAAACGAGGGGTCTTGCAGACACAGCTGGTCCAGAGCGCCGAAGGAACACCTAATTCTTTGGCACAATTCGTCGTGGTTTGCCATATGATTGGCAGGACAAAAGAGGCGCTTCACCAACGCAGTCCCTTAACCTGGACCAAAAAAACAATCAAAATCAAATACTGAATAATCAGCTTGACTCTGTGCCAAACTACAAACTGTGATGGGAAACTACAAAGCTGTGGTATGTCATTCAATATGTTAGCGTAACATTATTCAGCAGCTTTCGTTGGACTTTATGAAGCAACATGAGTTCATTCTATAGGGAAAACCTTTAGCCATAGCTGTACATATACAGTCCAGTTCACTGAAAAAGGCACTTGCCAACACAGTTTCCTATAGTTTAACCTTGGCAAGTGTGAAACACCATGGGGTGTTTCAAGCTGAGAGGAGCCCCAACCCTGAGTCAAGACTGTGCTGCCAGCTTGCAAAGCTGTCGACAGGATCAGACGGGGAGCAGCCTGCTTTTATCTCCATGTTGTCGAGCGCCAGCCCCAAGCACCAGGCACGGCTTTGCTGCCTGTCAACCTTCCAAGTCTCAGGGATGCTGGAGGCTGGCGGTGCGCAGACAGAGCATGAACATGAAAGAGGAAGCTGGGGCTTCAGCTGAGGATGCCCAGACAGACAGGGCACAGACACAAACACACACACAAACACACAGGGGTTTAGAAGATGACCCAGACTTTGAAAAGTGCAAAGCTGCTGCTGCTGCTGCTGGTGTGAAAAGCACAAGCGGACTCAACGAGGGATTCTAAATGGGAATGGGGTTTGGTTAGAGTCCGGAGGAGTACCGGGCGATCATTTTCCAAGAAAGAAATGATTGGCCATATCCTTTGCATGTTCATTTTGCATTTGCATTTAAAAGCTTGGCTGTGCTGTACCCTGCTTTACTGCGCGTTAACTGCAGTTTATAAAAAAATAAACATGAATTAATAAATAAAATAAAACGCCAGCTCTGTAGTTAAAAACATCAGACCTTTCTAAATACTGTACCAGTAAAAAAAAAAAAATCATTTCTTTACGGTTTTAATCTTGAATTGAGCAATAATAATAATAATAATAATTACTTGATCTGTGTTTTGTATACGAATGCATTGAATTTGCTATTTTCTACTGATTTAGTGGGTCAGTTCCAAGCAATGTTTACCGCCTGGATATACATCAGGAAACTTTAAAGTCACGGCACACCTTAAGCATTACGTCAAAACAAATCCATAAACTTTACAATATTTCTGGTATTTGCTTTGCGATATGAGCGCCTGTTTCCAGGAATCTGGAATTCTAAGAAATCAACCAACATGCTATTACAGAACAGATTTAGAACTAGCAGTGACATGTTTAACCCTTTCCTTGCCGTATTGTTTATCGAAGGGGGGCAAACAAGATACAAGCTGTTCGACCGATTGGAAGCGCTTAAAAAAATATGCTTGATGTTTATGATTTGATTGCAGGTTAAAGCGAGTTCCCTGCACGCACCACCGCTTTGCTTAATTAACTAGGATGTAATGCGTTACCTGCCTGAAAAAAGGAATCAGATTACAGCAGTGCGTTGTGTCATGAAGATATGGGAGCGTTGATTTGCTCTAGCCCTGTAAAGGTGGAGGGAGGAGAACTACTACAGCATCTTCAAACAAGCTTTGAAATGGCCAACATCAGACGCAGCACCTCTGTATTGTATTGACACTTCAGAGTGTCGTAATGGAACCCTGGAGCTCTCCTGAGTTAAGAGGACTTTGAAAGGACAGATGGCTGGGATATTTTGCGCAAGAGGCCGGGGCTTTTAAAGAATGTGTCTTGTTTACTATGTGTATGTGCGTGTGTTTACGATCTTCGCTCCCCACTCCCCCACCCTTCCTGTAGACTGTAAATCGTGAAGCAGGAGCTTTCAAATGGCTGTCACTGGAGCAGTAAAGAACAGTTTCAGGGATAAAAGCCCACGAACGTGATGTACTGTGAAAATAATGCATATTAAAGACGTACTGTAGATCAAAGGGAATACTGTTTATCAGCAGTAAATGTCTCCAGGCGTGGCTGACGGCGGAGAGGGAAGATGATGAAAAATATAATTCAGCTTTATTTATTTTCCTGTTCGAAGGAAACGTTCGTTTTGAACTTTCCAGAAGTGATGTAACTGCAGTGTACAAAATTGAAGGCACATGAAAGAATTTTTGTTTAATGTAAATAAAAATTGTAAAAGATTTTAAAATATATATTTTATTTGCAGGACGTTTTGGGGGAAAAGCCCTTCAGCTGTTTAAACAGCTTTATAATTTCATAACCTGTTTATAATTTCATGTTCTTTATAAACCGCTGAAGAAGGGCTTTTGAATAGATAAATAGACTGAACACGATTATGCCAGCAGGACTCAACAGAAAAGAATGAACGAATTAACTCCAATAAATATATAACATTTAAATAAATAAACAAAATTCATTCAAAAGTCGTGCATGCTGATGCGCTGGGGAGGCCAAATCAAGGCTGAGCCAGCATTGGATGATAATAGAAATAAAAGTTTATATAAAATAATGTTAATTAGAATTAATACAGATTAATATATATATATATATATATATATATATATATATATATATATATATTTTTTTAATCTGTATTAATTCTATATATAATGTCACAATATATAGAACGCCATTACATCATGTAAGAATAAATCATGGATTTGAATGTTTAAACTACAAGAGTTGTCATGCTGTCAAAAACATATATATATATATATATATTATATATATATATATATATATATATATATATATATATATATATATATATATATATATATATATATAGAGAACGTTTTTGCTCAAAAGAGCCAACTTCCCAGTGTTTCGGTATGTTTAAAACTCCTTTGACAAGGGAAAGTGTGTTTGAAAACAAACAGTGGAGGTGTTTATAGGCTTTTGATGCCATGGTAACTACACTCACTCATTTCAATTTAAATCTTTTAATCTGCTTGGGATCTCATTTACTACATAGCTAATGATGTAACAAAATACTATTCCTTTCTACTTAAACCTGCAGGCATCGTGGGATCCATTTGTTTTCCTTTATTCTTCTCTATTGTACTCAAATTGTATTTCTTCTGAAACTACAAATTGTAGGTGTTCTGTTCATTTTTTGTAAAGTGTTAAACTATTGGTTCATTTACTTCTTTACTTCTTATGTTGTTTTTTTTAATACCTGTCTTGATTCTCATTTTGGAACATTAACATGGAATGTTTGAAAAAAAAAATTATATATTATATATATATATATATATATATATATATATGCGCATCATCATGTTATGTTGTGGGGCACTTGTCAGTATAGAAGGTAAAATGAATGGAGCAAAGTACAGAGAAGTCCTTGAGGAAAACCTGCTGCCCTCTGCAAGAAAGCTGAAACTGGGACGGAAGTTCACCTTTCAGCATGACAACGACCCAAAGGAGTGGCTAAGGAACAAAAAGGTAAATGTCCTTGAGTGGCCCAGTCAGAGCCCCGACCTAAATCCAATCGAAAATTTGTGGCATGACTTGAAGATTGCTGTCCATCAACGCTCCCCAAGAACTTGACAGAGCTTGAACAGTTTTGTAAAGAAGAATGGTCAAATATTGCCAAATCTAGGTGTGCAAAGTTGGTAGAGACCTATCCCAACAGACTCACAGCTGTAATTGCTGCCAAAGGTGCTTCCACCAAGTATTAACTCAGGGGGGTGGAGACTTATCCAATTAAGATCTTTCAGTTTTGTATTTTTAATATATAATCTTTTTCTCAATAAAAACTTTTTTCCTCTTAACAGTGTGGAGTATGGTGTGTAGATAAGTGGAAAAAATCCTCATTTAAATGCATGAAACTGTGTAGACTTCCTATAGGCACTGTGTGGTCCAGTGGTTAAAGAAAAGGGCTTGTAACCAGGAGGTCCCCGGTTCAAATCCCATCTCAGCCACTGACTCATTGTGTGACCCTGAGCAAGTCACTTCACCTCCTTGTGCTCCGTCTTTCGGGTGAGACGTAGTTGTAAGTGACTCTGCAGCTGATGCATAGTTCACACACCCTAGTCTCTGTAAGTTGCCTTGGATAAAGGCGTCTGCTAAATAAACAAATAATATAAATATATATATATATATATATATATATATATATATATATATATATATATTACCTAAAGACTGGAGTAAACTCTTTGAAAGGTCATGTTGTGTACAGTACACTGACCTCAGTAACGAGGAGATGAGGGGTCAAACAAAACTGTTAAATTCAAGCCAGTATTGTAAATGCAGTTCTGAAGCTGACAGATCAAGATTGACAGTATTATACGAAAGCATTCAGAGTCTGACCTTTTATAACAAAGAGATGAAACAAAAATATGTTATTTGGCTCAAAGGAAGCAGACTTTGTTTGTTTTCTATTTCTCTAGAGGATTCCAAAATAAATAAATAAATAAAATCCAGCCTCCGAGCCCGAAGAAAAGTTTAGTTTTGTTATTACAGAACAAAGCAGGGATAAGTCTAGAAACCGGGTGTTTTTATTACTTATTTCCTCTTTTGTTTTTTTTATTTATTTTTTAACATGTGTTTGATGTTAAATTTGGGTTTTGCAGTCCTCAAAGGTTCATAACAAACAGCTTGGTGCTTTCAAATCATGCTGAGCGAGACCCTGCCATGAGTGTGTGGTTGTGTGTGTGTGTGTGTGTGTGTGTGTGTGTGTGTGTGTGTGTGTCTGGTAAAGGGTGTTAATGTTGAGGCTTTTTTTTTTTGCAATTGAAAAAAGAAAACAAAATCCAATCCCACACGTCTCTTGTTCATGTTACCGAACACCAGCAGAGCTGTGAAACCTGCCTGGGCCTGAACAGATTGTGCTGCAACAGCACATGCACCAGCACACAACAGCACAGACCAGCGGGCAGCCTGGCACTACAGAATTCAGCAGCGCATTGGCTCACTCCTCAGTGTATTTCTGGGCACCACCAACACCCCGTTATGCTCCTAGATCCTCTCCTTATCTCTCTCAGATACCAGTTGAAGCCGCCAGTGCATAAGCAGGCACAGCCTTTTCACTTGCTTGGTTTCGCAGCTTCAGATGTTGGCTTGACATCTCTGAGCCGGCGCTGGGAGACAGGCAGAGAGGCAGAGTGGCTGCCAGCCCCCCAGGCGAGGCTGGAAATGATCGGGTAGATGAGGTCAACTCAAAGCATGAGAGGCTGAAATGTAACAGGCTGCACCTGATTGAAGGCTGACGTGAATGTAGGAATTACCTCCTTAGTCCTTAATTTTAGTTTTATTTCCTGGCACTGAAGCAACTTGCATATGGCAGCTACGCACTCGGTTGCAGCAGTTATTGTAGGTCTTGTGTTAAAGCCTTGTGAACTAGAATCAATAGTCTATTGAAAATAAGCAATGCTGATTTTGTTTTCTATATTATTTGAATTACTGTATTTAATTAAACATTGATTATATAAGTTCTCTGTCTGTTATATACCGTGCTTACGGAAGGCACTGCTGTATTAAATTACTTGTTATTTTTTCTACTACAGTTATTATTATTATTATTATTATTATTGGGGCATCAGTGTGGAGTAGTGGTTAGGGCTCTGGACTCCTAACCGGAGGGTTGTGGATTCAATCCCAGGTGGGGGACACTGCTGCTGTACCCTTGAGCAAGGTACTTTACCTAAATTGCTCCAGTAAAAACTCAACTGTATAAATAGGTAATTGTATGTAAAAAAATAATGTGATATCTTGTAACAATTGTAAGTCGCCCTGGATAAGGGCGTCTGCTAAGAAATAAATAATAATAATAATAATAATAATAATAATAATAATAATAATAATAATAATAATAATAATAATAATTATCATTATTATTAGTAGTAGTATTTATTTCTTAGCAGACACCCTTATCCAGGGCGACTTACAGTCGTAAACAAAAATACATTTCAAGAAATCACAGTACAAGTAATAATACAATTAAGAGCATGATAAAATACAATGACTTCGGTTCTAGCAAGTACAAGTATACATAGCTATGGCCAAACATTTTGCACCCCCCCCTATAGAATGAACTAATTTTGCTTCATAAAGTCGAATGAAACCTGCTGAATAATGTTAACATGTTGAATTACATACTTAACGAAAACTGACCACACTTTTTAAATGTGACATTTTGCAATCTAACATGGAACACAGTTATGACTTCCGGTAGACACTTGCAATATCGTTTTGTAGTTTCTTTGATTACATGATGTTAAATAAAAGATCAAAAACTAAATAAAATTCTAGGTGGTGCAAAACTGTTGGCCACTGGCTGTAGAGTAAGTTCTGCTTTCATCCACTGGGGGGCAGAGCGAGACCCCCTTTCTTGCTTGCTTTTTTGTGTTAAGGTATATGGAGCTGATGCTCAGAAAACCTACCGCCTGCAGTTCTGAAAGTGTGCACTAGAGGGCGCACACGTATAGCAAAAGAACTTCTTCAGAATCGGGCTGCAGGACTGAGAATCCGGTTTCTTCCCAAATTTTGCACAAGCACCGCTCTGCCTTCATTTTCTCACGGACCGTGCTGTTACTGTATGCAGGCTTGGGTTTTTTTTATATCCCTATTTGGCAGCCGCACATTTAAAGCCAAACAGTGTCCATTAAAAAAAATAAAAAATAAAAAAAACACTTTTTCTTTCTGTCAAACATAATGTGCAGTGCACAGTATTGACACTAGCTTCAATTTAACACGTGCAGTACGGGTCACAGGGTTACCATCTGACTCCATGCACACAAGGACAGTTTGGGACAGTTCAGGCTTTTCGACTCACGCCCCAATGCATTCTGCTACGTTTTACCTGTCCCAGGACTACACTTACCAGAATGCATTGCGAGGTGAGTTGAAAAGCCTGAACTGTCCCAAACTAGTGTACATGGAGTCACACGGTAACCACAGATCAGTGAATCAATTACATAGGCCCTAATGTTTGTTATTTATTTCCCCAGTTACTTAATGAGAAAGAACAATGACGTCACTTTAAGATCTTACTGATCTAGCTGTTGAAGTTTGGGGTCCTGTAACACATCTCACCCCTAATAAATCCTTTATCGAATATATAAAATGATGTGTTTGTCTAATGCAAGGGTCTCCAACCCTCGTCCTGGAGAGCTACTGGGGCTGCTGGTTTTCGTTTCAACCAATCTCTCAGTTACTTAATTGAACCAATTATTGGCTTAATTAGTCAAGATTAACAGGTGTTCCAGATCTTTAGCCACTGATGATGTAAAGACACCTATAAGACCTGCAGGATTGGAGCTCTCCAGGACCAGGGTTTGAGACCCCTGGTCTAATGTGAAATAATACTGTACATGACAATCAATTCTGACAGATTTCAGTTATGTGAAATAAACCGGAATATCATTAACAACAAATAATAAAGCAGACCCGTTTGTGGTTGCGACTTGCTCAGAAGATAAGCTTATTTATCAAGCATGGTGTTTAAAAATGGATCACTGTGCAGTACTATGGAGTGTGGGTTCTGGGTTGTAATTAATTCACAAAAAGGAACAATTGATATGCAGAAGTGCATAAACTGCCCTCACAATCAGGCTCGCTCGTTAACTACTGTTGCAGTGTTCTGACGTTTCCTTTTCTGCACTGCGTTAACTTTAATGGATTACAGCTGCTGTGCAGCACTCCTGTGAGGGTGCTGCCTTTCTTACTGAGACAATTACCTCTGACCGCCAAGAGGAAGGCGTTTCTATTTGCAAAAGCACAGCTGGAAGAAAATAAAAACAACTGTTTTGTTCACTGCTGTCAAGCTCGCTACTTGCTGTAAATTACAGAAACTTGAGCGGATCCCTGCATACACCGTGCATGTGTGCGTGCATGTGCGTGTGTGCGTGTTAAAATGCCACATTGAATTAATTTATCAGCTCTCTGGGAAGCCATGGCATAAAAATACATGTGTATTGTATTGCATTGCATGTTTGAACCAGGCTGTTGGAGATCTGACTAACACTATAGATATGAAAGGGTAATGAGAGTGTGAGATCAGCAGTAAGGTTGAGCAGATCCTGAGAAAGTCACGATCCGACTCCCAAAGTTAAGTGATAGAGCTAAACCCTCCCTCGTCGTACAGCACGGGCGGTTTAGAAATACGAAAAGAAACTTGATCGATTCAATGGTTACTAGGGGCAGGGCGAAACCCCTAAATGTAAGTAGTGGGTGTGTTTGTGAATATAGGGTTGGCAGGGAGGCAACAATCACAGAGTAAATGATAAATCAAACCAAGCTCATCACAGCCAGGATCAGACAGTAGTCTGAAACAAGGACAGCAAAACGCAAATCTATAGTCTAGTGTGTTTTTTCATTTTTCTTTTTTCTAAGCGTGAATTATAGTTATCAAATAAATGTTAAGTATTTGATCATTTTAATGGTTTTAATAAATTGGTTTTATTAAAAAACAATAGTACTCACTGGAAGCGGATCCTTGATATTTCTGTCTGGTTTATCGGTTCCAAAGCAGGAACTGGGTACCCGGTTTCAAAGGAACCGGTTCGCACATCTCTAGGAAAATCCTTTGTTTGAGGAGTTCTGGTGAGCAGGTGTGTATTTTGGTAGCTTGGTCAGTGAAGGCGAATGCCCAGCCTGACAGTAGTGTTTGTACGATACTGTACAGTTTTGTTTAAACCTCTTACTTTGGCCCCCGTGCCTGTGTTTGTTTGTCCCCGTGTTTGTCTTTGTTGTTCGTTTAATTAAACGCGCGCAACAGTGATTTAAGCTATTCCTGACGCGGAGTCTCACTCCTGACGCTATCCTGTTACAGTTACCGTTTGGACCAGAAAGCTTTTTCAATGTCTTCAATGCTGAAATGAGTTTTGATTTATACTTATAACTGATACCTGCAGTATATCGCAAATGGTCACGTCAAGAGGATTACATGCAAGCTGATTTTGCAGATACAGGATAATAAGCTTACAGAGGTTAGATGACGCTTCACGTAGGCAAGGAACATTTAGATAAGAAGGTTTGAATGTAAAGAAAATTTAGCAAAAATGATGCCGATTGTCCTTTTCCCCCGCGAGAAACACCCCCCCAAAAAAATAGTGTCTGTTCATAGAGTGAATTTGGACTTTGTCAAGTAAAAACAGGGGCTTTTTGCACTGGCTTCTATCCTAGTTGCTTTCCACACTGTACGAAAAGGCCTGCATGTCCTCAGAGAGAACGTTCTTCTGAATAGTTTGTGTACTCACGTCCTCGACAGTCACAGCCAGCACGCTCCTGCTCTTCTTCATGGCGAGGTCCAGGGATCAGCACAGGGGTATCTTCAAACGGGACGACCCATAGGGCTGCAACACTACCCCTCGGACTCCAGCCTCCAGCCTCCAGCCCCCAGCACGCCACTTCCACAAACTGGGAGATGATGAAACTGGGAGATGAGTTTCCTTTTTGTTTCCAAGCAGTCGTTTTAAGTCTTTTAAGTCTCCTTGGATTTCTTCACCTGCAGCACACAAAAAGAAAGAGATGTAATGCTGATTCGATCAAAGGGCTCTTGAAGTGCAGCTCTGTGGCATTTGTTCTGTACCAGCATGCCTGTGTTTTACCATTTCCCCATCTAAAGTATTTGGGTCGATTTCAATTGATCTGAACCAGCGGTTTTAAACCCCGGTCCTCGGGGACCCCCTGTGTCTCATTCCAACTGAGCTCTCAGTGACTTAACTAAGCCCTTAATTAACTAATAATCAGCTTTGACTTTTCTAATTGCTCTCTGCTCTTAAACAGTTGGAGATTTCAACTTAACTATAAAATGTTATAAATAATGAAATGACAACAATTAAAAAGGTCTAATTAAGCTCATTATTAGTTCGATTAAGGGCTTAGTTAAGCAATTGAGAGCTCAGTTGGAATGAAAACCAGAAGAGACAGGGGGTCCCGAGAATTGGGGTTGAAAACCACAGCTCTAAACCACGGCAGATCTATATTAGAGTGACTCATTCAGGACATTTAAAAAAAAAAAATACAAATGTGTTCTGTCTAGATCCTGAGATCATTTATCTCATCATCTCGACACAGCGGTTTGAAACGTCGAGATCCTGACAGAATATATCTCGTGATCTCGACAGAACACATTTCTGTGAAACGAAATGCCCACTGTCCTTAATGAGCCACCAGGCAATCCTACCGTTGTTCAAATCATGAAAAGGAGGCTTTGATAGCAACCTCTTAGTGTGACGGAGTCTCTTACATGTGTTTCTTGTCTTTAAATATGAAATTAGGATGAAACCTAACTACTTGCTTGCTTTTAAAAAGTGGCAGTATTTTGTGTCACTGTTTAGATCCATTGAATGGATCCAGTGGAGTAATTTCATGCACTTTTACACTGCAGCTTTTTCACAGCAAGCAGAGCCTGTTAAACAGTCTATAAATGCTGGAGTCACGCTCCCATGAATCACTGTCTGGAATGAGAGAAGACCTACTCAAGGGTGCAGTCTTAATTCTAACAGAAACAGCTGAGATACAAACATTGTAAGCCTGTAAAAATCAGCTGTGAATTAAGAATGACGAAAGAAATCCGCAAGACCCAGGCATGCATGAAAACTCTCCTTTCTTCATCCAGTTAAAAGGGTTTACTTGGATTGGAGCTGGGAATGAAGTCTAGTGGCTCTGTCTGCAAAGCTTTGAGCTTGTGAGTAATTTAGAAGACTGTGTTTGATTCATTAAATACAGATGTGTGTTCAGTCACATCCACTGTTGTGAAAAAAAAAACCAGACGGGTCATTCATAACCTCCCACTGCTGCAACTACAGCTGTGGCCAAAAGTTTTCCCATCGCCTAGAATTTTAGGATTGAGACATAATTAAACTATATATATGATAATTCTATACAGGGGGTGCAAAACGTCTGGCCACAGCTGCAGACACTACCCCTTACGTCAATGTCTTGAAATCCTGTAAAAACAAGCTTCCCTCACATATAAAAAAACGGGCATGCTTGCAAACATCAGCCCACGTGAGGCATGAGTTGCACAACTCTTTGTTTTCATGCACCTTGCTAGGAACCTTTTTGTCATCACCTGTGGTTCGTGCATGATCATCAAGTGCAGCAGAAGGAAACCCCGCCTCCCCAGGATTTGAACCACATGAGCTGCAATGAACCTGACACTAAACGGCAAGTCCATTCACTCTTCACGTGGTCTGCTGACTGGCTTAAAATCTTATTCCTTCCTGCTCTGCACAGCCGCATCCAAGCAAGGAGAGAAAGACCATTTAAAAACAGCAAGGCGGGGGAATTGCATTACTTGAAAACGCAGCGGCTCCGATGGCCCGGCACAGGTTTCAGTGACTAAGACGTATCAGAGCAGTGAGCAGTGGAGAAAGAAAAAAGGGTGTTCTTTACAAACAGCTTGAGAGCTTGTCGAAATCCCCAAAAGGCACCTGAAATGCTTTAGGCATTCAGAAATGCAGAGGCTGGTCTTTGGAGTGTGTCCGACAGCAGTTAGCAGCTCTGTTAAATGAAGAACATCAGGTAGGCTTGCTGAAGCAGTGAGTTAACCCATTGGATTGGTAACGCTTCGCATCAAGTGTCTCTGATAACTGTGTATTTACATAGTAGTTGCTTACTAAGTACATGTGTGCTTTACACATATCATTGTAATTATGTGCTTTACACATAATTACAATGATATGCATAGTTACAATGTACTTAATGTGAAAATCTTTTTGCATGATATATGTAAGTATACAATTGTATTATAAAAGGGTTAGGGTTTGTCCTTCCAAATGCAATGCTGTATAATAGGGAGTAACACTTTACTCAATGACTGTGTATTTACATAATAGCTACTTGTAAATTCATACACACTTACACATAATGACAATGCTATTATGCATAGTTACAATTTACTTAATGTCTAATTTTTGTGCAAGATATAAACCTAATCCTAACCCTAACCTAACTCCCCTAACGCTAACACTAAATCTAACCCTTTTCTGATACAATTGTGTACTTACATATATCGTTCAAAAAGATACACGCTAAGTTCATTGTAACTATGCATAATAACATTGTAATGGTGTGTAAGTACACATGTATTTAGTAAGTAACTACTATGTAAATACACAGTCATTACAGACACTTAATGTTTTTTATCCATGAGCTGTTCAGCATCATACATATTATAGACAAAACTACTGCTGGGGATTATAATAAACCAGCGGTTCTCAAACTTCACAATCCAGTGGGGGGTAAAGTAATCACAGATTACAGATTCTGTTTTGTCTGCTTTAAACTTTTTCATTAACATAAGAAACAATTAGTCTCTCTCACACACTTCCATTGCTGAAGTGATGCAGGTGGGCTGTACATCTACAGAGCTGCAATCACAAATTATTATTATCCATCCCCAGGCATGTTTTGAGAACGGCTCAGCGAGAACTCCCTGGCGTGCATTAATGCTGCTGAATCACTGGCACGACGAACTTGCTTTTTACAGAAGAACATGTGAGGAATCACAATAGTTTCATCCTTTTTTTTTTTTTAAACAAATCGCAGATGCAAGTTTTTGGAAGCAGTTTTCACACCGTTCTGAAGAGATCTTGCATGCCCTTCAAATGCATGCCATGCAGCAAGCTTACAGGACAGTAGTTTAAACTGTCCAAGAACTTAGCACACAGCTGATTGGTAGGATATGCCAGTAATAGAAGATCATACATTAACGACATGTGTTAACCCTTTGTGGTTGTGAAATACAGACACCGAACTGATGAGCCAGTGTTTATATCCATTTAAAGCTCAGACATTAACCCTGGAAATGTTACCTGTCATGCACTTCCATTCGTCTCCAATGTGAAGTTTTGAAAGAAACACATTTTACAGTAAATACTTTTTGTTTAAGATGATAGGTACTACACTTGGTTAAAGAAATCTCTGTTTGCAATCTATGCTTTCAGTTAATGTTACACTTGCTTGATCATTGCACCTGTCCCTTATAGACTGATCACCCAGTCTGGTGACCCCTTATTAGAGATCACTCTCACAGTGTTTTGGGGACAGACTAGATCCTAACACTGCTAGGGTGGGTACGTCACTGGCAATGTGATAAAATAAAATTAAAATACAGTCCGATTTCCTCTTTTACACCCAGGAACTAGAGAGCGGATGTCAGTGTGCTAGCGCCCTCTGGAGGACAAGCCCTGCAGGTGTCCGCTCTGAGCTCTGTCCAGCAGGGTGCGCTGTAGCACGACGAGGAGAAAAAAGGAGGAGCTCCAGAGCCAATGCAATGCTCTCTCCTGAATCCCCAGCAAAGACCAACAACTTCACACAGCCAGGTCGTGAACCTGCGCTCCCCTGACTGTGTGTCTCACCCTGCATGCCGTGCAGCCGTGCCTTTACCAGAAGAGCCCTCTGAATCTCTCCTTAATAATTTGCTACAGATTTACACATCCTGCAGGAATCAGAGGTGGATCACAATGGCTTGGGAATGGTAACATATTCCTCCAGAACTTGAAACACTTTGCATGTCATGAAGTCTGGTTTTGTGTACAGGTGCCATGGTGGCCCTGCTACACCTGACTGACCGTGTTATGGATGCGGCTTGTATTTCCAGTGTTAAATCAGCATCTTCCTATAAACCCTCTCAAGTGGAACTGGGAGATCCATGTTGATGCAATGCTTTCCTGAATTAAAAATAATTGAAAGCACTTGAACGGCAATTCCTTCCAGCAAGAGCAGAATAAAGGGAGTGCATTAGTAAACTTAAAAGGCGTAGCGCAGGCCACACCGGTTCAATACATGCATTCCTTTAAATTAGGAAACATGCTTTGTTGGCGGTCCAGTTTGTTTACACTAAAGCTTCCATTCTCCTGAAGCTTGCATTATTCCTCTGCAAACCCAAAAGTCACCTGTACCCTGCTGTTTCACTATATATATATATATTATTATTATTTATTTCTTAGCAGACGCCCTTATCCAGGGCGACTTACAATTGTTACAAGATATCACATTATACATTATTTCACATTATACAGATATCACATTATTTTTACATACAATTACCCATTTATACAGTTGGGTTTTTACTGGAGCAATCTAGGTAAAGTACCTTGCTCAAGGGTACAACAGCAGTGTCCCTCACTGGGGATTGAACCCACGACCCTCTGGTTAGGAGTCCAGAGCCCTAACCATTACTCCACACTGCTGGTGCGAGTTCGGTTACGTCAGAAAGCGTCATTAAAATTAAAAAGGTGAGGCGCAATTTGGTTCTCTATCCCGTTGGTCCTCTTGCTCAGTGGTCGATGCACAGTAAACCAACAACAGACTTAACCTTAAAATTGCAGGTTAAGGTGAGACAATTCCGTAAAGCATTACTGATACAGATTTGCAGTAAAAACATTGGTCAGATATTTTTCTTGAGCTAAAACCAGACATGAGCGGGAGTACGACAAATGCTTAGTTTGATATATGGCTACAATCAACAGACACATTCATGAATTAATTAATAACTCGGGTGTGTTTTAAAAAGAGAAACTCGGTTTAATACAAGTTTATACATGCACGAAAGGGCTGCCACACTTACCAGGAACAGCACACCACAGCATTATCACACTCACATAAGGAAACGGTATATTTGCATTGGCATGCGACTTTTGTATTCTGTTGCTATTGTCACACTGACTGCACTCCGTGCACTGGTTTAAACGTGACAAACAGCCTCCAAAAACCATGCAAATAATAATAATAATAATAATAATAATAATAATAATAATAATAATAATAATAATAAGTCATGCTCGGTTGACCGGAAGAAAAAATTAAATTGGTTCATTTATCAATATAAAAAGTACCCCAGTTAAGTCTATCAAGCTGCGGTACTTACCCCCTAATTGAAATACCTCCACACATGCCGCTGCAGCTAAGCGCTGTCAATATCCAAGTGTTTGTTTGACATTATTCGGTTTTTTTTATATATAAAACAGAATTACAGCAAAAGAACATACCGCGCGAGCTGCATTCATCGTTGCACGAGAAAGGTGTAAAGAATTTGTATGCAGTCCGACGAGATGTTGCTAAGCAACCCGTCCGACCAAAAAAAAAAAAACAACAAAAAATTGGTGATAAGCAAAAAAAAAGAAAAAAGTACAACACCGTGCAGCCACCGCTGAACAAAATAACTCCATTCATCTCATGTTTGAATTGTACTGTTATGCTATATTTCAAACATTTTGCGTCACCCTATGAAATTAACAAATGTTGCTTCGTGAAGTCGAATAAAATCTGCTGGAAAATGTGACGTTAACATATTGAATTACACACCGCTTTGTAGTTTTCCCATCCGCTTCACGAAAAACTGATCTGCATTTAAAAACGTGACATTTCGAAATCTAACAATGCTTTACTATTCTGGATTCCGGTGGACTTTTTTTTTTTTGAATATCATTTTGTCGTTTCTTTGATTACATGATGTTAAATAAAACATTGTTTTCATACGGTTTAAATTATGTCTCAGTCCTAAAATTCGTGGGGATGCAAAACGGGGTTACTGAGGACAATTGGACTGATGTCACTCTCGTTTTAAATACAAAAGCACTTACCTCTAGCGTTGCTACAGCTGCCCCAAGCAGAACAAACACTGTAATCAAGTTTTTAGTATTGAAATTTTTTTTTATAGCTTCAGTGAGGTCTTTTGCAAATGCAAATGTAATTGTGTTAGCAGTTGTTTTTTTCCAAGGCATGCAATGATATATTGCATTCTATTCTGCCTTGACACACACTAAGGAAAGCATTTTTGCCTTGGAGTAAAAAGTAACCAAAAAAATAGCCTAATTTACATAGTCTTATCCCCCACCAGCAACATCATAATAGCGAATGCTTGTAAATAATCGATGCCTGTTTTATACAGTCTCAATAGTTAAGCCAATATTGTTAATAGAAGGTTTTTGTCTTGAATCTATTTTTAAATTTATGCTGATGCAGGCTTTTCATCAGTTACCAGCTTTCAAAACTTTGCAATGGGAATTTGAATAAATGCACTCGCTTTCATAATTTTCAAAAGTATTAATCTCTTTTCCTTTGGGATTGCAGCCTAACAAAATGCTGTGCTTTGCCTTGGTTAACTTATGTTGCTTAATGGTAAATATGCTTCAAAAAACAACATAAATGTGCCTGTTTAGTTCCTTATAGTATTTAATTACCAGAGATTTTTCTCAACATAAATTGCTGAGCTTGGAAAATGCAACAAACGCATGCACACATACATATTAAATATGTCAAGATCCTCAGATCTTTTATTTCGTGATCTCAGCAGAACGGTTTGAAATGTCAAGATTTTAAGACCATTTATATTGTGATCTTCACCCAGTCCTTTAAGTGTCATCGTAGTGTACACTTTAGCATTTTTTGAATTTACAAACGCTGCTTTCCTTTCCAGCATTTCAAGCCATGAAGTCACTCTGAGGGCAAACTGAAGACAGATAAGTGGAGCACAGTTTGCCTCCTGTAGATCTGTAGCTGTGCTTTTAGCACTGTGGCACGCTGTTGTGAACCTCAGTCCTGACAGTCATTTCCCTGCTGTATAGTTCTGCAGCCTGACACTGATTAATGCAGAGAGCCCTTCAGAGAGGTGAGCAGAGGGGAAGCACTCTCTGTTTACTGGAAAAAACCCTTCTTCTTACTAATCCTTTCCATTCCAGGGCCAACACAACATCAGGGCCGTGCGAAGGGGGGGCTCCAATGGTTCCAGTGGGGCCTGTCAGGGGCCCGTAAAAAAAAAAAAAAATATTAATAATTTATTTTTTACTTTCGCATTTTTATTTTTTGTCGTGGGGCCCTCGACTCCTGCTAGTTTTTTATCTGACCAACGAATACGGGCAGATAATTTTGTAGCTGTATGTGTAGGCCTACTGCCTGACTCTACAGAGAATTGGGTAGAGAGAATGACTGAGGTCTTTAAGTGTGACAGGGCTGTTGCTGGGCGCGAACCAGCAACCGGCACACCGCAAGAGCGTGCCTTAACCAGTCAGCCGGGCTCGTGTGCATTCGTGGTCACAGAGCTTTTAACGTCCTCTCATATCACTGACAGGGGGACAGAATCCGCAGCACACAGCACTGCCCATTGCACTATTCCCCCCTTTTAACCCTGGCTGCTTACAAAAGCGTTTCATTTAAATACAGTATTACAAATGACAGCCCACTGAATGCCTTCTAGAATAAGGTGACCATATTTTGACCAAATCCGGGGACACACATAAAAAAATTGTACTGGCCACAGTATGACGCTGGCAGCACTGGAGAAGCTTGCTGGATTAGCTATGGCAGCTGCAATAGTGCTGTACCATCTAGATCAGGGGTCTCCAGCCCTGGTCCTGGAGAGCTACATCTTCTGGTGCTGTAACACCTAGGAAACCTGCAGGATCTCTGCAGTGTTAGCAGCAGCGGTGTGGAGTAGGGGTTAGGGCTCTGGACTCTTGACCGGAGGGTCGTGGGTTCAATCCCAGGTGGGGGACACTGCTGCTGTATCCTTGAGCAAGGTACTTTACCTAGATTGCTCCAGTAAAAACCCAACTGTATAAATGGGTAATTGTATGTAAAAAAATTTGATATCTGTATAATATGATATCTTGTAACAATTGTTAGTCACCCTGGATAAGGGCGTCTGCTAAGAAATAAATAATAATAATACAGCTAATAATTACAACAATAATAGAAACAGTCTGGATATTTCTCTCCAGCACATTTATGCATGCGACATATTAAACAACACGAGAAATAAATTCAGGGATGAGTTTTGTGAATCGAGGACTCTTTCAGGGACACAGTACCTCATCTGCGGAAATCGGGGACGTATGGTCACTCTATTCTAGAGATGCTGGGTGAGAGCGCACCATCAACGTGGGAATCAAGTTAATTTGTAACATCACTGTAAAGTTAAAAGTAGTGTTTGCTAAGCACCCCTGTAGATATTTTAGAAGCATAACATTTTTTAAATGCACTGCTTTTTAGGTCGATAAAATGATATCAGAGTGTCTGAGACCGTAGTGAAATAATCTCATTTCGCAGTCGCTGGCTCCAAATGACCTCCGAGTCGCGCCGGCGTTTGTTCGAATAGAGAGTTGAGAGTTTGCATTCTGCTAGGTTTTTTTTTTCCATGCATACGTCTCTCTTTAAAACCAGGCAGGCAGCAATCAGTGTACTCGTTATCTTTACAAGAAGGACGTGGTGTAGTTCCATCACCACCACTGACCCCCATAATGAAGACTCTCTGTGTGCTGCTGCTACTATCTCTGCATTCCATGCTGGCTCAACGCCTCTGTGATTGAGGTGAATGGATTGCTTTTACACTTCAGCTGCCTGATTGAAGCTTCTTCGAGTTTTGACGGTGGATGCATCTATTTGAATGGCCCGGCAGTTGTCATAGCAAGCTCTTATCAGTGGATCCTAATTGTTTAGATATTTGAGTTCATCAACATATTGTCTGAACATCACATTGTAACCAGATCCTGCTCCTGCAACAATGCTGGTGAAATGAAATTAAATGCTTTGTAGCAGGAGGGAGTGGGATCTGGATGCACGCTATGATGCTGTCAAGGGAAATTCTTGTTCCCCAGGTGAACGCTCCTGAGAAAGTTGAGAAAGGTTTGTCAGGCTAATTTGTGTGTGATGCCTGAATCAGATTGTCAACGCAAATCATTGCAAGGCCTCCTAGACCCATTTACATATATATTGGCTCATTGGGCTCTATATTGAAAGGGCTTTTTAACAGATCTGTAATGTAGTTGCTGTTCTTTAACATACTAAGCACGAGAGGCGTAGATAAAGCGATTTGTCCCTGGCAATTAGACCAACACGTAGCTCTGAAAAGATTTTAATGGAAGTGTGAAATGACCACGCATTCTAATCGTGTTTTTTTTTTTCCCCCCGATCTCAATGAATGTTTAATTGAAAATCTCTCACCCTACCAAATGCTGTCAGAGAGAGGAGGGGCTAGAGGTTCTTATGTGTCTGAGGATGCCTTGGCTCGGAGTGAGAATGCAAACCTGCGCGTGACGTTTTGAGACTGCTGCAGGACTGCTTGCGTTCTCTGCTTGAAATAAGAAAGGTAGGCAAGATGCCATCACACTGAATTGACAGCAGTTGGAGATCAGTCCCATCGGTTTCCCTCAGCTGCAGGTCGGGAGTCAGCTAGGGTTGCAGAACTCCGAATCCAAACTCACACCACTGATCCGAGTCCAGTACCAAGGATGAGAGAGGCGGGGTTTGAAAGACTGTTTCCGTGGTGCGGATTGAACTAACGTTCTGGTTATTCAAGTCCGGATCATTCAGGACTTGATGAAAGCCTGGTTGCCACAGTGTGTGTATGCTGATGATAAAGTATGCTGCTCTGTGCTTTCCTCCAAGACTTCACCATGGTGAATATGCATGGTCATTTTGCAGTTTTCAATGCATTTTTGCATGCTTGTACTGTGCTTTTAGCATGGTTCAGCACACTTTACCACACTGGCCTGTATTGTACTTCAAGGTAAAACATATAAATCAAGCAACGCCGTTTGATTTTAGTCCTGATTGAGTGTTTTTGAAGACTTTTCCTATCAAATGCCTTACTAAGCTTCTCTTTTTCAGTGTATACAGCAGTAAACAGTTGCAAGGGCTTTCACGCAAGATGAATGTACAGCTCTGGCCACAGGTTTGCATCACCCTGTAGAATAAACTAATTCTGCTTCATAAAGTCCAATGAAACCCGCTGAATAATGCAACGTTAACATATTGAATTACACACCACCGCTTTGTAGTTTTCCATATACTTCAACAAAAATTGAAGAAATGTGCGATTTCGAAATGCAACATGAAATACTACTGTACTACAATTATGGCTTCCGGTAGACTTTTCTGTGCTCTCATTTTATACTTTCTTTGATTACATGATGTTGAATAGAAGATCTAAAATCATGTTTATATTGTGCAATTTTTTAAAATCATGTCTCAATCCTAAAATTATAGGTGATGCAAAACCTTTGGTCAGAGCTGTATGCACGGGCTTATGAATGCATAGCTGCTTGCATGCAAAGGAGTGCCTGCAGACACAGTGTGTAACGACTGGAAGCCTCCCAGCCTGGTGATGATGTCATAATCAAAAAAACACCATACAGAACACAGAGGCGATCAGTGGAACAATTTGAGGCTGCCTGACCTCCCAGGCTTGGTGCGAAACAGCTGTTGCACAACCAAGATGCCAGGAATCTCAAAAAAAAAAGAACAATGAGATGAAAGAAGAATTATTTCTTCAGTCAGGAATCTCATGCAATAGATTATTTATTAAAAGTTTAGACTAGACAACACAACTACATTATACATATTTTACTCTACAGGTCTGGCCAAAAGTTTTACATCATCTAGAAATTTTAGGATTGAGAAAAAAAAAAGATAAATGAACATAACTTAGATCTTTTATTTGTCGTCATGTAATCAAAGAAACTACAAAATAGTATTGCAAAAGTCTACCGGAAGCCATAATAGTAGTACAGTATTTCATGTTAGATCATTCTATAGGGTGATGCAAAACTTTTGGCCATAGCTGTACATTGTTTGGCCTCACCTTTCGAGGTATCCCTGCCCATAAATTAGCTTGCAGATAAGTGGAGAGGCTGATCATAGGGAGCCATGAGCAGGGGGGCAGGATAGCTGCCCTCCCCAGTTAGATGAAACCAAAAAGCAGGTAGAGGCTGGGGAGGTGGTGGCGAACGCAATGGATTGAGACACACATGCCATATCTCTATTGGCAAATAACAGCACCATTACTAATTACTTACAATACAAGGTTCGCAATCTCAGGTAATTTCTCAGCGTCCCTCGATTATTTTGAGAAACAAGATGATTAAGGCTATGCTGAATAACAAAGCCACCTTTTTGGTGTTTCTCTGGCACCTGCAGTATTTAATTAATGAAGCTCATTATAAATAGATTTGAGACTGAATGGGAGAACGCTGTGCCCTGAATTGTAATCACACTGGTGTCCACTATTTCTGTGCACGAGCAGGTGGTGTGTGTGTGTTCTTTATTAAGCTAAGAACTGAAGAAAACCGTTTCTCCAAAAAATGAAGCAGTGACCACTGATCAATCCAGTTTCTAGTGCAAATGGCTTGAGGTTGGCCGAGTGGTAAAAGATGAACAGGTTATTTGCATAGTCAGTGTAAACCTCATGCTCTAGTCTTTGATTACTCTGTTGTTCAGGGTAATGTAGGAATATTAATCCAAATCCGCAGGAACGTCTGCACGGTAATGTCCCACTTTGTCATGCTTTTCTTGTGGAACTATGAGTGCATACTTCCCTTAGTGCCCCATTACACTCCTTAGCTATTGCAAACATATTGAAATAGTTGATGATCTTTCAAAAGAAATGAATAAAATGGATATCCTGCTATTGTAGTGACAATTAAAGTGCAACCCTTTCCTTATTAAAGTTCCCCCACAATAAAAGCCTAGCAAAGTGTAATAAAGCACACAGAAAGCATGGTAAACTATGCATGGGGATAACAAAGGGAAAAAATGACAATGTCAAAATAATAATTGTGGACCTGCTGGATAGATAACTCACTTGGATGAGCAGCTGATTACTCAAACCACACTTTTCACAGCTAGCAAGCACCCGGGAGGACACAGTGCTACCCATCTTTCAGCAGGCTGTGTGGTCCAGTGGTTAAAGAAAAGGGATTGTAACCAGGAGGTCCCTGGTTCAAATCCCACCTCAGCCACTGACTCATTGTGTGACCCTGAGCAAGTCACTTCACCTCCTTGTGCTCCATCTTTCGGGCAAGACCTAATTCTAAGTGTGTCTGATGCAGCGTTCACACACCCTAGTCTCTGTAAGTCGCCCTGGATAAAGGCATCTGCTAAATAAACAAATAATAATAACAAACCTGCACCTTTCTATACAAGAACTGCAGTGCAGCCAGACTGCTTCATTGCCACTCAAGCAATGCATCTGCAAGCCAATAAACATGACAACTTCCCTGTGCAAAGAAAAAACACCACTGCCTGCAAACATCCATGCTTCACCTCTCACACACCTTCCTTTGACACACAGGCTAGACATTGACCAGCTTATAATTATTTTCACCCTCCATAAAAAAAAAAAAAAAACATTCGTACCCAGCAAAACCATGAACCACACAGAAATAAATACACATTGAATTATAGCCGATCCCCTATGGGAGACTAGCATGGAATCAGTTTGCAATGCATTTGTAAGCTTGGGCAGTAAATCATGCAGCCATAGAAAGATCCTTTGTAACGCAAAGCAGCACCAGAAAAAATTGGAGATGCCTATTTGTTTTGTTCAATGCATACAGTAAGTAGAGTAGTGTGGAGTAGCGTAGGGTTGGTGCGGTATGTCGGACACACTGCCAAAACCAAAAAAAAAACCAAACACAAAGAAATACCACACTGCCTTTACAACGCTAGGATTTCTTGGTTATAATTTGTGAATGACAGCATGTAAAATGTCCACGCCACTGAAGAGAAAAGAAAAAAAGCCATGGAATTGAAATTACTCACCTTCACACTGCAGGCGACATCCCTCAGTCTGGTGCAAGTCAGATTACATTATGGTTAATACAGCTGCTCAAAATCCCTCAAAGTACAGTGCCCTGTACAGAGGAGGGCGTGCGAATAATCTCTTTCCTCCCAGTCTTCTGTGCTGAGCAGCTTTCATTGATAGAGCCAGCCTTTGTTTACTCGTGCACACACACACACACACGGATCCTGCTTTCCCTTGCATGTGCCAAGCAGTTAATCAAGGGCTGCTGAGGGACAGTCAGGAATGGTGGAGAGCAGAGATGAGAGGCTGGATGAGAGGGAAGCTCTGCAGGGAGATGGAGTTGGGATCGGAGAGGGTTGGCAGCAGAGCAGTGCAGGAATATATAAATAAATCCTAATACATGACTCGTGCTGCTGAGTGGGTGGTGTTAAGGGAGTTAGCACAGGGAGATGCATCTTCCACAGGACTGAATATGACTTGATGCATGTCGTGTGAAACGACAGAGGCAGGCAGGCAGGCAGGCAGGGAGGCAGGCAGGCAGGGAGGGAGGCAGCTGTGGCCAAAATTTTGAAACATCATTTTATAGAAAAAACTATATGCATATAATTTAGATATTTTATTTAACATTATGTAATCAAAAAAGAAACTACAAAATATTGCAAAAGTCTACCGGAAGCCATAATAGTGGTACAGTATTTCATGTTAGATTTTGAAATGTCACGTTTTTCAATTTTTCATTAAGAATATGGAAAACTACAAAGCGGTGGTGTGTAATTCAACATGTTAACGTAACATTATTCAGCAGGTTTAATTTGACTTTATGAAGCAGAATTGGTTAATTCTATAGGAGGATGCTAAATTTTTAGCCATATGCAACTTCACCATGATACTAACACCTTGTTTGCTTATCGAATGACATCTAAGTCTTAAATACCACTTCCCCAGTTTGTCACACGGATTTTGATTGGACGTAAGTGTTCTGGTTCCGTCCTCATGATTTGTAGACAATTCATTCTGGGTTTTCAAACCTCATCGGAATCAAGTATGGAATCTTGATGAGCAAAATCAAGCATGCCATTTCAAAATGTGTTCTTTTTTTCTGAGAAATGCAATTAAAAACCTGTTTAGGTCTCCAAAGACTGCATTTGAATTTACACAGCATTGGATTGGAACATGAGAGTCAGCTTAACATAATTGAAGCTCTGCACCGTCGCACATTTTAATGTGATTTAATATCATTTCCCTGACAAATCAGAACTGCTTTCCAGACACCTAAATTGATCTAATTATCAGAGGCTCAAAAACACTTGGATATGTTTTAATAGTGTGTTTCGCCATGCTAATCCTTAGCATGTTTTTACCATCAGCTTTATCATGTTTAAGCATGATTGTCCTGCACCATAAGCTGAGGGAACACAAAGCCACTTTGTGGTTTGGAACTTGGTTTCAGGAGACCAGGTTTCAGTGCCACTGTGCGGCACACCAGGGAGACTTGGGCTTTGATACATTAACCTCAAACTAGGTCCCCCGGTCTCCTATTTTAACCAGGTTTCAATCCGCTGTTCCTGAGAAAGTGGCTCTGTGTTTCCCTTGGCTTTAATTACCAAATGCTTGTACCATAATTCTCCGCAGCATGCTTCCATATTCTTTGAGCAAAAGAGCTACAATTCTCCCATATTGGCCGAGAATGCAAAACAGCATTGCATTACCGTGTCTTGGTGCTAATGTCTGAGAGGGGTTTGCAGTCCTTGTTTCTCTCCCTATATCCGACCCTGCCTGCCTGCCTCTGTCTTCACAGCGGTTCAGTGCTGACTGCACGTGAGTTTCAGCCTGGATCCTTCTGCCAGCGTCCCAGCCGCAAGGTATTCCCTTGATAGCTGCTGTTTGTTGTGTCAGCCTGTTTCAGGCAGCAGTCATCAGCAGGCAACAGCGCACTGTTAGACTGCTTGAATCAGAGCAGCTTAACTTCGAGGCAATCATTTGGATTTGTGTGCGTCAGCGTGCGTGCGTGCGTGGTCATTGTGCTTGTTGGGTCAAAAAAAGTCCCCACCAGGAAGGAAAAAAAAACTGCTTTATGAGGACACAGGCAAAGTCCCTGTAATAGGACAGCAGTGTGGAGTAGTGGTTAGGGCTCTGGACTGGGTAATTGTATGTAAAAAATAATGTGATATCTTGTAACAATTGTAAGTCGCCCTGGATAAGGGCGTCTGCTAATAAATAAATAATAATAATAATGTTTAACCTGATATTTCAAATATAAAAATGCAGACGTATTTTCTTTAGCCCCTGTAACTTTCATTATTGTGAGTAAATAGCTTTGAGAAAGGAGCCCTTTAATGATCCAAGCAGAAACGACAATAGCGAAACAAAATTCAGATGGCTTCAGCTGTTATTTTTTAATCCCTTTTTTCCCCACACCTGTTTAGCATGCCTGCCTGTGCTTCTCCACTGCTTTCACTGCACTTCTTTCATACAAGAGAAGCAGACTGCAGCCGTGCGTTCCCGTGAGAGAGATATCCTCCTGCGTTGACGCCACAAGCGCATCATGCCATTGAGATAGTGTATCATCGATCACACAGGGCAGCATGAGTCATGCAGTCAATGCAGTATGACTTGGCACCCTCTGTCCAGAGGGCCTGCTTTCAGAAACACTCTGCAATAGGACACGGCGTTTCCAGTTCGAACACACATGGTGCGTTATGAAAGATGCATCCGTCTCAGAAGATAGCCAATTGTGGTAAAGCCTATTTAAATACAGCAATACATTCCCACACTGAATTTTGTTTTTTCCCCATCATGCTTTTCCCGTGGTTGTACTACGCATTTATCATAGTTAAGCATGGTTTGCCAGGCTTTTTAATATGCTCCTCTCTGTGCTTTGCAATGCTCACCTGCGCTTAACCATGCTTTCACTGGGCTTGATTACTCTTTGCTATGCAGTGCTGTGTCCACAGTCATCATAAAGCTGCAGGTTTTTCATTCCTCTGTCTGCGTCCTTTTTTAATCCGACAATTATTTCAGTGTTAATGATGGGAGTGATGAAGTGATGCATCACACTGTACACCCAGCGTGTATCGATTCAGTACAGGGCTACAGCTCAGAGCCGTAGCATAACTATTCAATCTGTTATGGAGATGAATTCCTTCAACACCTCATTGGAAAACGCGCCTGCCTGCCTGCCTGTCTCTGCCTGCCTTTCTATCTGTCTGCCTGATGTCTGTCTGTTAGACCTTATGTCTACCAGTCTGTCTGCCTGCCTGCGTGCCTTTCTGTCTGTCTGCCTGCCTGTCTGTGTGCCTGCACACCAAAAAACCCCCACCATACTGCACACTGAAACCTTATAAAAAAAAAAACAAACTGCAGCTCATAGTCTGCTGTGTTTAACCCTCAGGGCTGCAGTCTAGCTTCTCTCAGGACACACAATTAATGGATAAAGGAAGCAGCAGACAGAGCGGAGCAGTTTTGGTAGAAATCCTCCGGACTGACACTGATTTATCCAGTTTGAGTTTGGGGGAAAACACGGTTTGCTCAATAGCAAAATCTATAGCGCAGATCGACTGGGCTGTTTGCAGAGATGATTATCTCAAACATTGTCAATTATCATCCACTGGGATATTCCTTGGACCCCCGAAGCTTTCTAAAATGTACTGGAAAAAGAGAACTGTGTGGGGGTGGGGGGGGGGGGGCTGATGTCATTAAACCCTGTTTAATAAATAATAAAGGATAACAGGGGAATTTTGCCTACAAAGTGACGGACACAAATGAAATATTTACTAGGGAGTTTTGTTTCACCTTGAATGAAGCTACCACGGGGAATACGTGTGGAAAACACTGACAATTCCAGTAAAAGGAAAACCACTTCCATATCCCCATGGGATACAGCATTCCCATCTTACAGACCATTTCCCTTCAGCCTGTAAAAGAGCAGCCCGGATTCCTTTAATCTATAACTCAATAAATAAAACACAGTTCCTTCTTAACAGACTACAAATAAGTTTCACACACAATGTTAAGAAGGCATTGGAAATTGGAATCAAATACGTAATTATCAAAGCGTACATATATACCCTCTTTCATCTACACCCCTTGTTTGTTTGTTTGACACCCCCCCCCCCCCCCAAGAGGAGGCCATTCAGCCCATCTTGCTCGTTTGGTTGTTAGTAGCTTATTGATCCCAGAATCTCATCAAGCAGCTTCTTGAAGGATCCCAGGGTGTCAGCTTCAACAACATTACTGGGGAGTTGGTTCCAGACCCTCACAATTCTCTGTGTAAAAAAATGCCTCCTATTTTCTGTTCTGAATGCCCTTTTATCTAATCTCCATTTGTGACCCCTGGTCCTTGTTTCTTTTTTCAGGTCAAAAAAGTCCCCTGGGTCGACATTGTCTATACCGTTTAGGATTTTGAATGCTTGAATCAGATCACTGCGTAGTCTTCTTTGTTCAAGACTGAATAGATTCAATTCTTTTAGCCTGGAACACCTGTAAATCTTGACTAATTAAGCCAATAATTGGTTCAATTAAGCAACAGAGATTGGTTGAAACGAAAACCAGCAGGCCCAGTAGCTGGTCCAGGACCAGAGTTGGAGACTCCTGGTCTACAGCAATCACCTAATCGAGCCTTGCCTTTACCTGTCATATCTCCGGTGCACCTGGAACTCTGCACTGGAAGGCTCTCCCCCTAGTGGCTGTCCGGAGTACTGACCCGGCTTCCTGGCTCTCCTCTCGCTGGTCGCTGTCCAGGGTGCTGAACCCAATACAAAGCTCCGCTGCACTGACATGCTGTCGCGTTCACATTCTAGTAAAAGTTAGAGAAAATATTTGTTTATTTAACCAAGAGATTTACCCATTGAGACCGAGGCCTCGTTTACAGGGGTATCCTTAAAAAACAATGAAGCTACAAATTGCAAGTACAAACAAGACAGTAAAAACACGTGTGTGGCTCAAACTTAATACCAGCATCACGCAGACGTCAAAGAACAGAATAAACAAGACACGCATCTATTTTGTTTATTTAGCAGACGCCTTTATCCAAGGCGACTTACAGAGACTAGGGTGTGTGAACTATGCATCAGCTGCAGAGTCACTTACAATTACGTCTCACCCGAAAGACGGAGCACAAGGAGGTGAAGTGACTTGCTCAGGGTCACACAGTGAGTCAGTGGCTGAGGTGGGATTTGAACCAGGGACCTACTGGTTACAAGCCCTTTTCTTTAACCACTGGACCGTACAGCCTCCTTCTACCACACAGCCTCCATCTATAGTGCGGACTGAAGGAGAAGCATTATGCAGAGACTGCTTACAAGCAAAACTGGTAAATATAACCGTCATAATCTAAAACAGGGAAAATATAACCGTGATGGAGAACCCACACCACTCAGAAGGATCGCCATCATTAGATGCTTTCACGTTTGAATCGGTTTAGTCTATATTTTTCCTGGTTCTTTGAATTGAATTCCTTATTATCACAGCAACATCAAGTCTACCTTAAGATGTGTTCGCGTGTCGTGCTTTGAAGCCCCATTCGCCACAATGAATAAACTAGCGATCGTTTGAACAGGTTCTTCAGAAAATGACACAGGAATCAATAAAATATTAAACGTCTGATTTTGCTGAATGTCTGTTTTTTACGTTTCTTCCTGAAATCAAAAATAAATAAATAAGTGAAACCTTTGCAATATACTGTGCCCAGGGGAGCGCTGTAACCCAACCAATCATAAAAGTCTTCATAAGAAAAATGAAATCTGCTGTGTGCGCTGTTGATCTGTATGACCCTCCATTGAGGGGATAGTGAAGCCGGTTGTCTGTACGTTAGACGTCACGTTTTTTTCTGGTGATCTCATTGTGGTGACGCTTGTTTTTTATTCACGGTTTTTAAAAAAAAACACATTCACTTGTTATAAAGCTTTGTGAAAAGTATCCATCTTTTAATTATATCTTAGAACCACTTCGTCGCTTGTAACTTCTGGTGTCATCGAACCGCTACAGTGCTGTTCTGTGCTCAATCACGTAGCCAAAACACTCAGAGGTAAATTTAGAAACACTAATATACTTTTTTTTCTTTTTGTCAAATGTTTGTTAGGATTTAAGTGCACGCACTGTAGACTTTTTTTTCTTTGCGAAAAATGTTAGCAAGCTTGCTACTCAGCTAATGATCCTGAGACCGGCGCTTCCAGTCAGTGTCTTGTTTTTTATAATTCATAGAAGCTCGCGCACCCTCTGCATTCCCTTCCAAAGCCTCCATAAGACTGGAATGCAAGATCAAAGAGCGGGCTAATGACGTGGGAAGTTAATATGCAGGACGCAGCATACTTTCACACACCAAACTGCAATAGATTATAAATGAATCTACATAAATACATATTGTTACAATACGAAGTGTTGCTTCACATTTCCTGTGTTGCTACAGTAAGCTGGCATAGTTTGTATTTCCTTTAGAACAATGTAAAAGGCATGACTGTGGAAAGTTACTGAGAAGGTTATACAGCTACGGCCAGTAGTTTTGCTAAAGCCATTAAAATAACTGTATATAATAACATCATAATAGTTTAAAAATTAAAACACCGGCTGAATTTATTGCAGATCATAACAACTCATTATTCTCTTTATATTATCATCTAGTCAAAACATGTTCAATTAAATGTACAAAAGAAGCCAGATTTAAAAAATAGATCAGCTCTTACCATTTAAACATATGCACATAATCAGAATTAAATAAACAATCCATATGATTGCTTATTTTATTTCTGAACGGCGCTAACACAGCCTAATACATTGCTCTGCTATTAACTTGTAGAGCGCACGGATGCAGTTTAATATACATACATACATACATACATACATACATACACACACAAAATAGCAAAACCAGTTTGTTTTTTTGCTCGACTTGTTTCCTCAGAATATGAACTAAACTACGCGCAGAATGTTGACTTCTGAGTCACGTTACCTTGTATAGTTCGTTTCCTATATGCAAAAGGACCGAGTCCAGCAGTTGTTCACAGTGACGTTGAGCAAGCGAATCAAACTCGTTTGCCAAACTGGCCGAGACCACTTCTTTAGGTGGGCGCAGTACGGTTAATTTCGCAATTGGACTTTGTTGTTGACACTTCACACCAAACCCTCTGGACCCAGTGTGAACACAGCCTTAACACATCAAGTGGACTCAATTTGGTACGCTGAAACTGACCCTGCAAGTTCTACACTTTGACCACCCCACCCAGGTCTCTTCACAGACCTTAGCCTTAGCACAGACAAACTAAAACATGTCAGACCTAGTTTATATTCCTGCTGTCCAATTACCAGGCAGGTGACCCTCATTACATGAGTGTCAGGTGATTCTGATAAAACAACGGATCAATAAAACAATTCTAAACACGTGGTTATGTAAAAACAACCACAACACACCTTCTCCAGCGTGCAGGGCCTCTGCCCTGTCACAGTAGATATGTGTTGCCTTTGTGCTTGAGATTCATAGGGATATTAGGAAGTTGTTTTCTCTTGGTGGTCAGGTTCGCTGGGGTTAACAGGGATCAGCTTGAGTCTTGCATTTCCAATTATATATATAATAACCGATTGAAAAAAAAACGAATGCACTCTGCTATTTCATCTTGTTTATGAAGGCGTGGGAGGACAGCATGTATTACAGCCGATAATCCCATGGTTCTGCATGCTGTGCACGGTCAGCTGTCTCTACCCGGACCCCGGTTTGAAAGAACTCTGGGTCTCTGAAGACGGGTCGTCACCTCAATAGCGCACCTCTGTTGGACCACTGGAGTTTTCAGTTAGTGCTGGCTGACAGGGATCCAGAACGTGTGTTCTGTTACAACGTGCTAGCAATACAGAGACGCAAGGATGAGGTTAACACCGCTCTCTGCTGGTAAAAAGGTGCTATTGTTGAGGATTATTTTTTTTTCACCAATCTTCCAGACTATCTAATTTTTTTTTTTTTGTCTTTTTAATTAGTGCTAAATGGGATCCGTGACACTAACAATAAGAATTATTATTATTATTATTATTATTATTATTATTATTATTATTATTATTATTATTATAGTAAAAAGGACATGGTAAAACTATAGAAGTTTACCTTGGTAATTTTGCAGTTTTCCGCTAGTTTGTCATGATTATTAATATGCTTTACCGTACCTATATTATTCTTTACCACGATTGTGCTTTTATTTCACTTTGCTATGCTTTTACTACAGGAAACTTTTTAAAGCATTGTGCAGCAAAATTATTTATTTATGTATTTGATTGCTAAAAAGAACAGTTTTCATATTAGTTATAAAGCACGAATAAGATACTGTCATAATAAAATAATTTAAACTAAATTTGTATTTAAACTATCGGCTGGTTTTACAGTAGACGATTAGCACTTTGACACCTTACCTAAAGTGAACATTATATTACAGGTAGTCAAATTATAAGGGTCAGTGAGAGACAAGCCGTATGAAAGAACAACAACACATTCGATTTTTTTAAAAAAATGTGTACATTTGATTTATTTTTGTACCAAAAGACAATACAAATGACCCAAAAAAAACAAAAAAAACAACACAGTGCGTGACAACAAACTCGCGTCTCCAGGGAATCGGTAACCGGGGAAGTGACGTACATGCTCTCGGCGGAAGGAAAGATATTTCCAGAAAGAATCTGCGCTGCAAGCCTGCGAAGGAAGTAGCAACAACCGAGGAGGTCGTGTTTAAAAAAAACCTAGAATAAACACTAAAAGCGGGTCTCTTTCTAGAACAGCAGTCCCCGATTTGTATCTGCAAATCGACAGTGTTACCCTTTCGCAAACTAAATACCTGCGTTTTTTTTAAGTGTGTGTGTGTTACAGTAAATAAGGATTGAAGATGGTGGATTATAGCGTGTGGGATCATATTGAGGTGTCCGACGATGAAGATGATACACACCCTAACATCGATACAGCTAGTCTGTTCAGATGGAGACACCAGGTAAGTTAATATTAACAACAGTACTTTGGTGTATTGGGTTTGAAGGTGGTGAAGTAATAATTTAAAAAAACGTCAGAGAACTCTGTGCTACCCAACCCAGACAGTATGAGAACTTTCAATAGAATCACACATCGCCATGCTAATATAGATCAGAGGAAAGTGTTTAATTGCAGCCCCAGTTAATTAGAAAGATATTTAAATATAGAAAACTGTAGCTAACGTGGTGTCTTGTTTTTTTCTGCAAGTGTTAGCTCGATTTTTTTTTTCTGTAGTGGATATAACTAAGCACGTCACGATTTGCAATGCATCACTTATATAACCTGTGCACTTTTTTTCATTTTTGACTGAACCAGTATATTGCTGAATTATCGTGAATATTATTAACATTACTGATAACTGTTTTGTATCGCTCACCGTGACCTGGGTGGAGTCTGTGCCATTGCAACGACACCCTGTCCCGCCCGCAGATTGCAGTGACGTTAATTTACTGCATGCTCGAAAATTATATGTTAAGAACGGAAACCCCCAATCCAATTAGCAAGCATAATCGCTATTAAACCAGTGGTCTGCAGAGCTTCAGAAAAGGTGGCTGCAAATACTGTAGCAGGGATGGCAAGAAGACTCCTATTGCATAGCGGTTTCACCCATTCCAGGTTTTACTAGGAGCTTGATTAGTCACAGTGTGTAGATAACAAGCTCAGGTGTGACTTATTAAACTCCTAGTGAAACCAGGAATAGATCAAACAGCCATGCAGTGGGAGTCTAATTTACATGTGGTAGGACTTTGAATAAATACACTGTCAGGCATTTTCTTTATATCCAGGCGTGGGGTTTGTGGGGGAGACTGCAAATCCATCTTGTAGTCCTTGCAGCCGCCGAGCAAACGCCACTCCTCGCTTCTTGACCCCACTCTTCTCTGATCCCGACTCGCAGGCGCGCATGGATCGGATGGAGCAGTTCCAGAAGGAGCGAGAGGACCTGGAGAAGGCTCAAGGGGAGTGCAAGCGCAAGCTCTCGGAGGTGCAGAGGAAGATCAAGGAGCTGGAGGTGTCGGGAACGGACGACGCCAAGAGCGAACTCCAGAAACTGCAGCAGGAGCAGCAAGGGCTGAAGAAGGAGGAGAAGAGCTGCGACAAGAAGCTGGAGGAGCATCGCAAACAGGAGAAGAAGATGCCCTGGAACGTGGACACGCTGTCCAAGGAGGGCTTCAGCAAGGTGAGCCCCCCCATCCACCCCCCTCCTTCAGCTTTTCTGGGGATACGTGTGCACCCAGAACACACTCACGACAGGGATGGAAAGACTCCCGTTGCATTGCAGTTTGATCCGTTCCTGGTTTCACTAGGAGTTTTAAAATTGCACACCTGAGCTTGTTAACCATACAGATATGGCCAAATGTTTTGCCATCTCCCTTAGCATTAACACTTAAAGTCGAATGACAATGTTTCCAAGTACTTAAAAAACTGGCACATTGGAAAATAAGACTTTTTGAAATCTAACATTAAATACTGTACTACTATTATGGCTTCCGGTAGATTTTTGCAATATCATTTTGTAGTTTTGTTGATTTACATGATAAAGTATCTAAATTATGTTCATTTTTTTATGTGGTCTAAATCCTAAAATTCTAGCTGATGCAAAACTTTTGGCCATAGCTGTATAGACACTGTGGCTAAGCAAGCTTGTATTTAAACCTGGAATGGATGAAACAGCTATGCAATAGGAGTCTTCTTTACATCTCTACACTATAAACCTTCAGTTGGTGTCTTTTAAAAGATGCTTTCTTTACTTGATGTTTACTAGCTGTAAAATTAATTGTCCTACCTTTTAATTGGTTCATTTCTACTTCAGGATGGTGTGGATCTGCCTGGAAAAGCAATTGGAAAGGGAGGTTTGAACAGGTGCAGCCCAGCCTGTAGCTTTTTATAATACTCAGTGATTGTGTTCATCCACAGAGTGTCTTCAACGTGAAGCCAGAAGACAAAGAGGAAACGGAAGAGGAAAAAGAACAGAAGCATAAAACCTTCGTAGAGAAATACGAGAAGGCGATCAAACATTTCGGTAAGCAACTCCTTCTGCAAGCTGAGAATGTGTAAAGTTAGGCTGCAGAAGAGAGTCCTTTTTAAACTCTTGAGTGACGGTTAATTCGATTGCTTGTGTTCAGGTATGCTTCGCCGCTGGGACGACAGTCAGAAATATTTGTCAGATAATCCGCATCTTGTCTGTGAAGAAACCGCCAACTACCTTGTCATAATGTGCATCGACCTGGAAGTTGAGGAGGTATGTCTCCTGCTTGTTGACTATAGTTTTGGTAGATGGTTTTAATCTTGCCAGTGCATTGAGTTCTGGGGGTCTCGGTCTGGCTCAGAATGGACATATGCCAAACCCCGACATAAATGCTACTGGCACTGTTACAGGATAGCAAAAAATATATTATTAGCTGTATGTAGGAGGCATTGCTATATTTAAAGAAAGGACCAATGTTTTTAAACTACTGCTTCTAATTACAACTGTGTTTGATTTGTTCCTTGTTTTTCTACAAGTTCAGTTGTATTAATAATCCTCTTGGAAAATTTGCTTTTTTTTCACTTTTGGTGGGGAGGTGGGTTCTGATCTTTTTACTGAATTTAAACTTTTAAGCTACTTCGGTGCATGAAAAGTGCTATGATTAAAAATAAATTGTTGCATTTCTCCAGTATTGTTCTGGAAATCCATGCTGTTACTGATAAATGTCCGTCTTCCTGTGTCCTTAGAAGATTTGTTATATTTCTGGATTCTCGCCTGTGCACGAGTCTGAAAGGGTTTATATTGCACCACTATACTTTTTAGATTTGCAGATCAGAGAATTGCTTGGGAGGTGTCATTAGAACTTCGTTTGATTTGAATGTTTCTGTCTCGCTCTCGTTTTGTTCCCATTCAGAAACATGCCTTGATGGAGCAGGTTGCTCATCAGACAATAGTGATGCAGTTCATCCTGGAACTGGCCCGGAGCCTCAAAGTGGACCCTAGAGCTTGTTTTAGACAGTTCTTCACCAAGATCAAGGTAGGTGCCTGAATCACACAAGATTACATATAAACAAGCAGATCAGCAAAAGCTGAGGAAGTCACACGTGTCCCAGCCATAGAATCTAACAAGTAAACTATCTATTATTAATATTATTATTATTTATTTATTAGCAGTCGCCCTTATCCAGGGCGACTTAGTCATAAACACAAATACATTTCAAGAATCACAGTACAAGTATTAATACAATTAAGAGCAAGATAAAATACAATGACTTCGGTTCTAGCAAGTACAAGTATATGACAAAATACGATTCAATAACAGAGCAGATAAGCGTCAGTGATAGTTAGGATATAATTAAATACAAAATACTACAGATTAAATAACACTTGTGACAGATTACAGTACTGTAACAAAAGATGATTGAAATAAACTAGAAATATCAAAGTTTAATAATGAAGTAAATACATAAAAGATGGATAGATTGATAAGTGAATACATATATTCAAGTTGCAAGCCAGAGATGAAACAATGTTAGTGATGAGAATGCTATTCTGATTGGTTAAGGCATCAGTACACTCGCTAGCCTAGAAAGTTGAAAACGGGGATTCCAGACGATATCAAATTCTGTGGTTTTATCGTAAAGTCTTGCAGTGTTGTGTTATACATAAAGGTTGACCAGGTGCCAGAAGTGACCCCAGGTAAATTTAACCCGATTGCTCATCACAGCATGAATAAGCCAGCCTGTGAGTCTGCAGGTTTACTAATAGGAGGAGCTCATTGAGCTGTAAGGGAAGAACAGTTTTGTTGAACATCAAACTCCTGGCTCCTGATCGTATAAACGACATGTAAATTAATGTATCCATATTTGGGGTAACATTGAATAGTGACAGTTGACTAATCGCACGTCTTGAGATTTGTGAAGTAATGGAAGCGTGCGGTTTCAGATGGATGCAAATCCTGTTGGGGGTTGCAATCCTTTAGCATATAAGTGACCTATTACAGCATTTACAAAAATACAGGCGGTTTTAAAAAATGTGTGCGCCGACAGCAAACCCTTACAGAACGTCGAACGACTGCAAAGCTGAGGCAGCCGTTGTTCTAACCCTAATCTTTTACCGACTGGCTTGCTTGTCCTGCTGCCATCTCGTCACACAGACAGCGGACCAGCAATACCAGGACGCCTTCAATGATGAGCTTGAAGCCTTTAAGGTGCGGGTCCGGGAGCGAGCCAAGGTGCGGATTGAGAAGGCGATGAAGGAGTACGAGGAAGAGGAGCGGCAGAAACGCCTTGGACCTGGTGGGCTGGACCCTGCCGATGTTTACGAGACCCTGCCTCTGGTAACTCCCAAACTAGGCTGGACCGTCCCCGATACTCGGAAGAAACCAGCCCCTGCAGTGGATTATCTGTCCACACTGCAGACCAGTAGACGTGCATGTCTGTAATACTGAGGTGCTCCCCTTGAGTAACGGTGCAGCGAGGAGCCACAGCTACAAGGCTCTTTGTGTTTAGATTAGAACAAGAGTGAAAGTGTTAAGGGAATAGTATTATGGGGCAAATGGGAGCCACAGTATAAAGGGGGGGGGGGTATTCTTTCTGTGTAGTTACTTAGTGGAGAGTAAAGTTAAGAGTACTGTCCTGGGAGGTTGGGTAAATGGTGAATCTGATCCTTGTAGAGTGATTATTTACTCCACAGTAGATAGCAGGGGTTTCCTGGTAATGGGCTCTGTTGGGTGAAGGTTTTCTTCTTTAGATAGTGGGTTGGGATCCACTTTTTGTTTTAACTGCTCCGTGTCTGTTTTCCATTGCGCAGGAAATGCAGAAGTGTTTCGATGACAAAAACATTCAGCTGTTGCAAGACGTTATCAGTAAAATGGATCCTACGGTAAGACCTTTTTATTTATTTTGGTTTCCCCCTCCTGCATGCGAATTGGGTGAATCCATTTTTATTGATTTTTTTTGTAGTAAGGCAGTAGTTCTCATATTTTACCTTGGCTTACAATGAATGCTGTTCAGCGGTTAGAGGGTGGAAAAGGGGGTATGTGAAGAGGTCAGATTATAAAACATTTATAATCCTTCATGGGAAATTTTACTTTTGGTCAAGTTTCCAGACCAAAATTATTCCACAAACTGCTTCAAACCTGAAATTAGTCCCAGTGTATTAAATAAAAAATATATAAATTATACCCCCATTGGGCACAAATTTAATGTATTTTTAGAAACAGTTTGAACTCCATGGAGTTTGAGAAGTTACCCTGCCATAACTTTGGGGAAAAAAAAATAAAACATCTATGCATTATAAAATCGACACACAGATAGGAAACTTAACGTGGTACAATCGTGCAGACAGCGATTGAATTGGGATGTATTACAGTACCCTACATTTAGTTGTAGGGTGGTTCATTTGGATGCGAGACGTTATAAACGTGGCTGTCTACAAATGTCTTTTGAAACCATACCGGTTTACCGCTTTCAATGACTTATTTATACAAGTGTTTTCCCTCTTCAAAACAGGAAGCCAAGTACCACATGCAGCGATGCATCGACTCGGGACTGTGGGTCCCCAACTCCAGAACGGCAGAGGAAGAGGGCGATAAAGCAGAGGAGGGGGATCCAGTTTACGAGGAGCTGAAGAAGGAGACGGAGGAGGAGGAGGAGAAGAAATAAAGAAATGACTAAATACAGACCTGTTGAATTGCACCAGTTTTCTGAAGATATAGATAGATAGATAGGGTCCCTGTTTGGTCATGCACCGCACCCCCTCATCCCCTCCCTCTCCCTGAGTAGCCTCATCACTATATTGGCATGTAGATGCAGCCCCATACCTATGAAACCATGATTGTCTATACTTTTGGTTCATTCGCAAACCCCTCAGTTTGCCAGAGGAAGAATTATGTGTTTAGACTGAAAGTAAAATATACAGTACTTTTTTTTTGATACAGTATTTCGACTTTTCTTTGTGTCTGTGTTGCATTGGAACAAACCAGGCAGCATTTATTTTCTTTTTTTTAAAGCACAAAGTTCATTTTTTTAATTCGTAGGCTGGTATATAGTATTTGCTGTATGTCTTGTATTAAGCCACATACTGGCTCTAAGTAATAAGTTGGAATCTGTTTATTTGTTCAAGTCCAAAACACAGTTCTAGCTTGATTTTAATAAAAAAAAATTTAATGACTCCTAAGGACAGCGTTGCTAGTCTGTAGGAAGGATTATAGTGTGTGTCAGAGTCCTAGACTCATGATCCTCCACACATGATAAATCAGCACATGATTTTCTGACACAGGTGATAGTCGTCTGGTCTGTACTTTTCTGGTTTCCGTTTCCCTTCACTTTGTTTAATAGGAGAACACATTAGCAGGTCTGTCCTCTTCCGCAACTAATTTTCACTGTGCTGTCACTGACTGAGTAAGCATGGGCCACTACGAGGATCGAGGTTAAGACTGTAGCAGACGTGCTTAAAACTATTACTAAGAATATGCAGAGCGATTTCATAACCCGTGCATCATATCGAATGTATTCAGCTTGTGATCCTCCATTGGACTGGCATGTGGTATGTTCTGAGCCCGGTGCAAGGTTTGTGCATTCTGTCCTCGTCGTGGGATGACTGGGATTTATCAGTGTACGTTACTGGTTTCAAGGCAAGTCCAGTGACCTGGGAGACCGTTCCACAGAGCCTCTGCTATGTATTCAGCAGCAGGGATTGAAACCCACACCAGCCCTGCACCCGGTTCTGGCTCTCGGAACATTGTCAAAATGGAATGCCGAGAGTTTGAACAATCTGGGTTCTGGAATTCTCATCGCAGCACGCGTAAGTCAGCCTGTGTGTCTGCAGGTTTACGAATAGGAGCTGTTCATGCAGCTGTAAGGGACTAACGATTTATTTAATTAGAAAAAAACACCCCATGTTTTTTTCTCTCGGTCCTATGCTTCGTCCTGCATGGGACCACGTGCCAGATCTTGAGGAGCAATGCTCTAAGCTGTCTCTTTGCAGCTTGCTGTTTTTGCAAATTTACTAGTCTTATTAAAGACTTATTTTGCTTAAGTTAAATTTTGTTTTGCTAACACTAGTAACGCCTTAAAAAGAAAAATATATATATTTTTTCTTTTCATAAATCTTTTAATTTGTATATACAGCACTGAAGAAAGATCTCTTTGAATTACAGTTGTTGTCAATGCAAATAAATGAATAGTCTTGAAAGTGCATGGAAATGCTGGCTTGATACAGTGCTGTGTTTGCGTGGCTGCAGCGGAAACTACCCGTTCTGATGGATCGTGTAAAGCGCTGGGTAGCGTACACAAACACTACAGGCCAATGGAACGCGCCGCTCCCTGGAAATGTAATAGTTTAAGGACAGTCCTGTTTGAAACGGGCACATCTGTTTAAAATCGTTTTAATTCTGCAGCTGTCCAACAGTGCTGTCAAAAGGTGAGCTCAGAGTGGATGTGTAAAGGATGTGTGTACCTTGTCATGGAATGTGGGGAAAGTTTGTGTTTATTTTTTACTTAAAAAAAATATATAACAAAAATAAGGCAAGAAACTGTAAAACTTATTTCTGCTTCTATTCAGGTGTGTGGGCCTACCTAACTGCCCACAAGGTGGCCCCCGTGTTTGCAAAATATCACCTGAAGATTTTTTTAATTTATTTTTATTTCATCGCAACGCTCCCAATATCTGTTTTTTAAAAAGTGCGTGCAAAGGTTTCATTAAATCAGGGTAATGAATTCCAATAATATATAAAGCCTTCCTTCGCCAAGCCGATTACAAGCTAGAGTCCATCAGTTGGGCGTGAGGTGCCCTAAATTTTAATATTACATATATTAATAAATTCAACAAAACAAAAACATCAGAACCCCCCCCCACCGTGCAAATGATTTTACCTCAGAAAACAAGGAAACGCCCATCTGAAAATGGTACCGTGCACTGAGTTTGCTCGTTAGTTATTTTTAATAGCATGTTCGTCACAGTATGTGATTTCAACTGATGGGGGGTTATCTAAAATTAAACATTTATGATTTTGTGGGTGAACTACAGTTTGTAATGTTCTAAGTGATTTGTGCAGTCATCAATGATTTGGACAGCGCATCATTTTTTGGCGTCAAACGGGTACGCGTACCACATTCTGACAGCGTATCACTTTCTGGCCGGTTTATAGTATACAATGTCAGCTGGTTAATCGTGTTAAATTTGACTACAAGTCCCAGAATCCTCGCCCCTTCTCACGCATGCGCTCGTTCTTTCGTTGGGCTCGTGGTGGGTGTTCCGCCCGCCCCCTCTCGTTTCTCTCGGACTGAAGACTTCTCGGCTCGTTCGTCAGTCGCCTGTCAGCGATACTGGCAGGAGGTGGTTGGATGAAACGAGCTTCGGTTACCGTGGGCGTTGCTTTTTTTTTTTGAGAGCGAAAACAAAACAACAACACCACAAAATTACAAAAAAAACCCCAAATGACGTTTACCTGGTCGTTGTGGGTCAGTATTATCAGAGTTTATTATTTAGCTTGTCGTTTGTTTGAGCGAAGCAGTCGTTCAAATTGTGGCTGTGTAAAGAAATGGTGTCGGACATTTAACTGAAAAAAAAAATCTACAGCTGCGACGTGACAGAACACGACAAGGTAAGTCAGTGTCTCTCTCGACTTCTAATTTCAGTGCCCATGGCGTAGTTTCGCTGACATTTCTACGTACTAGTCCGCTGAAATCAACGTACACGGCGGAGCTTTCTTGCTGCAGCACAAGATTTAAAAAAAAAAAAAAACAACGAATTTTTCTCGTGCTGGATTTCTTTCTCTACGTAGACAAATACCGGATGTACCAAAATTCCGGTTTCTTGTCCTGAGTTTCCATTTTTGTAAGGCGGCCAGTATTAATACTTAGGTTTCGTTTCTGGTCAGACTGTACGTTTCTCTTCTATTATTAATTTGGGCTATGTTTTATTGCACTTAAACAGAAGGCATTTATAATGCTACGCAGCTGGTTTATTTTCAAATGCCTTTTTTTAAAAATTTAAAGTTACACATTTTGCTGTGCACCTTGTTGTGTTTATAATCCTGTGTTTTAATTAATTAATTGATTGATTGATTGATTGATTGATTGATTGATGCATGCATGCACTACTAACTTCCTTGGTAAACGAATAGCTAAAAGGTCACTTCCTTAATTCGTTATGATGTATACCCATGCGAATGTTATACACAGAGTAAGAAAACCAGACGGTAGCTGACTATTTGTGTTCTTGTTAATACAAGTGCAAATGCTTCTACCGCGTTAAGATTGACATCAAGTAAAAATGTTTTTAAATGCATATTTGCAAAACTCTCACTTTTCAGGGATGTAAATAAGACTCCGATTGCACAGCAGTTTCACCCGTTCCAGGTTTTACTACGCGCTTGATCAGCCACAGTGTGTGTGTGTGTGTGTGTATTATTAATTTCTTAGCAGACGCCCTTGTCCAATTTACAATTGCTACAAGATATCACATTATTTCTTACATAAAATTACCCATTTATATAGTTGGGTTTTTACTGGAGCAATCTATTATTATTATTATTATTATTATTTATTTCTTAGCAGACGCTCTTATCCAGGGCGACTTACAAGATATCACATTATTTTTACATACAATTACCCATTTATACAGTTGGATTTTTACTGGAGCAATCTAGGTAAAGTACCTTGCTCAAGGGTACAGCAGCAGTGTCCCCCCCACCTGGGATTGAACCCACAAACCTCCAGTCAAGAGTCCAGAGCCCTAACCACTTTCCCACACTGCTGCTCTACATAACAAGCTCAACTGTGTCTTATTAAGCGTGCAGTGAAACCAGGAATGGATCAAAACTGCGATGCAATGTGGGGTCTGATTTACTAATCTAGTCGTACAAGCCACTGGGGCGTTTAGGAACAGGTGCTCCAAGAACTGCATTCTGGACAGTGTTACTGTAAACAATACAGGACAGCCCTGGGGGGGGGGGTTGATGGATGAAAAACAGGAACATCAATCCAATTAACATTTAATATGTACAATAAAAGAAGAACCACTGATAAAGGAAATAACGATGAATACAAAACACATGTTATTTTTTATCCAGTACGACTCTTAACCTGCAGTAGGCTGTGTGTCGGATTTGATTAATATGGCGGTACGCTGCGGGGGTGGCTACGTGACTGCTGGCGGTGGTTACTGTTTTAAATCAGAAGTCTGCCGTGTACTGTAGCCGTTCCTGGATGATCGCCGGCTGGCAGTGCGATGCTTTAGGTTGATGTTTCAACGGTCGCCAGTGAAAAAGCAGTTGATCACATTATTATTATTATTATTATTATTATTATTATTATTATTATTTGTTTATTTAGCAGACGCCTTTATCCAAGGCGACTTACAGAGATCAGGGTGTGTGAACTATGCATCAGCTGCAGAGTCACTTACAACAATGTCTCACCTGAAAGATGGAGCACAAGGAAGTTAAATGACTTGCTCAGAGTCACACAATGAGTCAGCTGGGATTTGAACCAGGCACATCCTGGTTACAAGCCCTTTTCTTTAACCACTGGACCACACAGCCTTGCTCCTGCAGAGCTGCAGGGTCTTCTGGGTTTCGTTCCACCCCCGAGTTCTCAATTACTGAACTTGATTGGTTCGACACTAACGTTTCTTTCTAGGTCTTTTATTTAGATACCCTGCAGGATTGTGTCTGTCCGGGACACCCCCCCCCGATATGTGGGGTGGAGAGGGGAAGAGAAGAATGAGAACCTGACATACCGTTCCCAGCCTGTGCCTAGTTACCAGATTTCTAAAAATAAACCCCCCGAAACCTGCTGGATTATTTAAACCCAACCTTTTAGTTTTGGTTTGTACTGAAAGAATGACTCTTAGAATGAGTAAGCGGGTGGGAGAACACATTTTTTAAATATATAAAACCACCCGATTCAATGTGAAAACTAAGAACATAAGAAAATGTAGGAACTTGAGGAGGCTGTCTGAGCCATCAGTGTTTATCTGGTTCCTTGTAGCGGATTGATATCATAACTTTTGTCAAGTTGTGTCTTCAAAATGATCCCAATGATTCAGCATCAACAACATGGCAAAGCAACCAGTTCCATACCCTCACCACTCTCTGTAAAGAAACGTCTTCCAGCCCCCCACCCCCCAAATCTACTTGGTTCTTTAAGTTTGAAAGTGACTTCCGAGAAAGAAAATGCTGATCAGTGATAGGAAAACATTTAACGCAATAGTTATTCCCCGTACTGGTTAGAATCACAGACACCAAGAGGGAAGTGTGCTGTAAGCATGGGCCAGGCAAGCATGCTGCAGCGCTGTTTGGGCAAGTGCCACTAGAGAAGCAGAGCCCTTGTGCAGTTGTTTTGAAACTGCACAGCACATAGACATGTGAAAGAAGTGCAGAAAATACAGAAATGGCATGTTACAGTTGAACAAAGTGTCTTAAAACTGGACTGACTAGTTCTGTAAAAGCTCTGAAATGAGTCAAGCAGCATTACATGCAGACTGTAACAGGAGATCTCCTAGGTTAGAGACTGCAGACCAGATTGCCCTGCAGTGTTTATGTCCGTTGTCCCAGCTCCCAAACCCTGCTTCAGTGGTTCTAGGTGTCCTTGCAAAGTCCCTGTTGTCTGATGGTCAGACAAGCAGGACTGAGTTTCAGCACAGGGATGCTCAGTTTGACTGAAAATTAACAAACAAGATCAAAAAATAAACACGGTAGAAAACGAGTCACCTTTTTTGCAGGTCTTTCTTGAAAGACATACACGCTTTCTCCCCTCTGTTCTTTCTCTATCTGCATTCTATCTCTGAAGTGACTTTCAAACTGATCCCATGTGCTTTTTATACATGTGGCCAGGCTAATGAGCAATCAGTGAAGCAATTTAGCCTGACCGCATGCATCTGGATTTCTTGAGCCGGAGTTTTTAGCTCTTGTCTCAGCTAAATTAACTTCATAGATTTGTTGTTAGTGTGCAGAGGCTTCACCCTTCCTCAGTCCCATTATCCAACATAAAACTGCTTTAGGTGGCTGTGTGGTCCAGTGGTTAAAGAAAAGGGCTTGTAACCAGGAGGTCCCGGTTCAAATCCCACCTCAGCTACTGACTCATTGTGCCACCCTGAGCAAGTCACTTAACCTCCTTGTGCTCCGTCTTTCGGGTGGATAAAGGCGTCTGCTAAATAAACAAATAATAATAATACTCTGCTTTACCAGGAATTACCGGTAGAGGTTAATAGAGAAAAGGGGGTTAGACTGGTGTCTCAGACCTCCCTATTCTTTACAATGCTTACCTACAGCTCTGGCCAAAAGTTTTGCATCACCTAGAATTTTAGATTGAAACGTAATTAAAATATATACATGAACATAATTTAGATATTTTATTTAATGTCATCTAATCAAAGAAACTAAAAAATGATATCTCAAAAGTCTATTGGAAGCCATAAATGGTGGTGCAGTATTGCATGTAGATTGACAAAGGGCACATTTTTTCAGTTTTTGTCTGGTTTCCATTAAGTATATGGGAGGGGGGGGAAACTACAAAGCGGAATATAAATCTATAAATATACGCAGTAATTCCCTGTAAGCTAATGGGAAGAACACTTTGATCAGGAGCTACAGATTCTGTTCAGACTTGACCACTACAGCAGGTCCAGGGGCTTTTGAATGCAGCCTTTATGACCAGCAATGAAGGTATTTCAATTCAGTCTGCCTGCAGAGTTCATATCACCCAGCGCAGACGTGCGAAACTCACCAGAGAAACTGGGTCATAACCTTTGCTTGGCATCGTAACCAGAAAGGGTGCCAGATTCTAGTGCTGCTGTAATACATGCAGTGTTATTGGAGAGCAGTGGGGAGAAAAAAAAAAAAAACCCAGAAAGACTAATGCTTGCATGACACAAAAAACCATGCTCTGTGTAATATTTCATACTACTCAGTTGGCAACGTTTCCATGAGTTATTTTTATGTTGTTTCATGAGAAGTTAGCGACCGGATTATTGTCTCTATGCTTTTTCTTTGTGACGCACTGCAATTCGCATGCATTTCTATTCTCAAGCAAGGTGCGTATCATTTAAAAGTCTCTCTCCCCATATCTCCATCTCTATCTATCTATCTATCTATCTATCTATCTATCTATCTATCTATCTATCTATAGTTATATCATAATGGTAGGGACTTTGAATACCACTGCAGTTATAGATTGCATTAGAAAAATAATGGTCCTTTGCATAACAAGGTTATGAAAACACAAAACAAACATCCCATAACAGCGGTTGTGAGTCTTCTAACTGTGTTTTTTTTTTTGCATGCGAATCAACAGGGATGTGCCTCTAACCAGCACTGATATTACGGTTAGGTCTCATAGGTCCAGAGGCTTGTTCTTTGAAAAGGTTAACGAACACGTGGTGTAATGCACTCCCTTTTCTCATATCGTTGCATTGAGTGTCATCACTTTGGTGATCGGTGAGTCATCCTCTCATCGGGTGATTTAGGAAGTCAGCTGCACAGAATCCGCCTGCTTTCAGTTCAAGTGATTTGTGTGTTTCGGTGGCAATCAGAACAGGCTATGTTGCTGTATTTAGCAGTCGGAGCTTGAGCAAGAGCTGGAATCAACACGTTGGGTATTTCAGATAGAAATTTGCTGTTCTCATTTTGTGTGCTGTAATCCATAGCAGGCTTCAGGTAAGAATGCCACATTAATACTGTACTGGATGGGATTTTGTGAGTGTTTGCATGTGTCAATAGCTAAATAAGCTGTGATGCAACGTGGTATTCACGTTAGCTAGCGTAACTTATTGAAAGGTATGAGATTTACAAATGCCGAATAAATTCAATGGCAGACGTTTGGGCTGTCTTTCGATGTCTTCAGGGAATCGAGAAAGGCTGCCGGGCAGAGTGCTTGTCTTTTAATTGATTAAAGCACTGAGAAAAACGACCAGTCGAAACGTTTGTCATTGAATTTATTACGTTACTTCTACTGCGTGTTGCATAGTTTTGCAGTATCCGAATGTGGGGGTAAATGGAGGCATCTTTCCACCAGGACGTCTGCATGTCGCACTTCTATATGAACCTTGAGAACACAAGAAGCTATTCCACAAACTGTAAATCAGTCATTGTAATATATAACGTGCTATTCACACCTAATTTGCTTACCCAATTAGGTTTTAAATACATCTTATCCCGTTGTTATCAAAGTTGGCATTTCTATACTATTTGGCACACTGTTGCTAGACCTCATGATAAATGTTCTTTTTCTCGTCATACTGAAGGATCTAGCTTTGAATTTACAGAGGTGACAGGAGATGTGTGTTACTAACTAAGCCCTTCTGTCTTCTCTACTGCTCAGTGATCCTGCCCCTCTAGCTGGATCTCAGTTGGTAGCAGGTTAACCACAGGCAGGTGTTTGGCTTGAGGTTTAGCTTGAACACTATGCTATTAAATCTCCTGCCTAGTGAAACACTTGTTTACAGCTTTAGCCTGGGGACAACACCACTGACACGCAAGCTCTTTTTGTTTGTACATTTCCGAAACTTGAATATCAGAAGGCGCTTATTAGTACGCCTACCGTACCCTCTTTTGTCACTAGAAATAATTATCAGCTTGGTACCAGGCTGCAGCGCAGTTTAAAGAATTTGTTTGGAGTATAAATGTACTGTGTGGTTTTTTTTTTAATCAATTTGAAATATGTACACCTGGTTTGCTTTTAGATTGCAACTTCTCTGTTGTCCTACTCTGATTGAAGTAAATACTGTACACAAAGATCTTTTTTTGTTGTTTTTGTTATTTTATCAGTGAAGATTTTACTCCATTATCGACAGCCCCTCCTATCAGTAACATGCTGCCAGGTTGTAGTAATTTTTCACTTCACAGTGCTGCATTACGACAAGAACTCCCTTCTGATCAGTGAAATACTGGGAATTGCGACATTGTGCATTTGATCCCTTTTCTATCAGTTATTTAATAATTCAAGCACACTCCCACGAGTCGACTGTCTTGTGAAATGTGCCGGTCTGGCCCTGGGGATGTAGTTAAATATATTGAATTTCATAAGAGAGCTCTTGAGGGTCGTTGGTGAGATGGCAGACTGATGTCACAATCAGATTCTACCCAGCGGTGTTTTACAGATAGGAGCTGATCACGCGCTTAGACGTTCCTAACCTTTCATCTGTGTGGCTCCTGAAAAAGCAGGAGGTGAGGTTGTATTTATTTAATGATAAAGCGTTCATGTAGATCAAAACAAACATTGCTGTCTTATAAATAGCGAAAGAAATCAAGTATTTGACATACCTACAGCTGTGGCCAAATGTTTTCCATCACCTAGAATTTTAGGATTGAGACAGAAAACTTTCTAGCAGGGATTCCAGGTCTTTGCTTTTTCTGGATTGTGGGGAAATGCTCTCGGTAGTTTACCATTTAAGTTGACTGTTATGCAGTGGGTGATGTTTTGGTTCCTGCGTTTTTTATAGCTTTAGCTGGTGGCCCTGTGTTGAACACTTGAGAGTGGTATGTCATGCCAGAGATTGATCTGAAAACAAGGTGAGTATGGGTGGGCGGATTCTTTAAAGACTAACATTGCAATACTTTTTATTTATATTAAATGCCTGTTGGAAAAAGAACAGTTTTTTTTCCCCCATTGTCTCTCTCTTTCTTGCTCCACCCTGTTTTGTATAAATCCTGAAACTTGTACTAAAGGCATTGCAGTAGCTGGAATGTTTTACCCAACAGCAGTTGTTTTGTGGCATTATGATGTGGACAGTGGTTAAGCCTTGAAAACATCTGACAACAGTTCACAGATCACACGTCTCTCAAACCACAGCACAACCAGTTCAAAGTTTGTGTTTTTTCCGGTGAAGAGCGACTAATAAAACCTGACAAAAACTTATGGAAACAGGGGAACGAAATTTCCAGATTCTGCGTTCGACTGAAACTGCAACCGCACTGAAGTTATGCACAGACCTGCTCTCAAAGTTGTAGTTACGTTTACAGATTGCGGCACAGAAACTCTCCAAGCGCTCAAACCCATGTGAAGCAGTAGCTGTGGTGACTAAAAGTCACGTATTTTGATAGATCTGAAAACAAAATGAGCTGGAGACATCAGGCCACAGTCGCGGCTATGCTACAATAAGCACGCTCCCTTTCATTGGATCTCAAACAATTAACCTCCTGTGTTATTTATTTTGAAAGCTTTTTCAATGTCTTTTTTTCTTCCTTCTTAGAAACATAAACTGGTGATTATTTTTTTCCCGGTGCTTTTTATTATGACCTTTTTAAAAAACAAAAAGGCTTTTCACGACGAGATTTGCTCAAGAGCCACCTGGGGGTGTGTCTGGCTGTGGGAGGGTAGTGGGCAGATCTTAGGGAAGGACCAGAAATGACAGCACACAGGAGCCGGAAGTGACGTTTAGTCCTGGAGCCCTGTACCAACAATGGTATCTGGGCAGGATTTTATTTTAACACACAACGAAAATAAACAGAAAACAAACAAGAAAACCATCTGGAATACCAGCAATGGTAAACTCAGGTTTCAAATAAAAAGAGTAAAAAAAAAAACCAAAACATTGCGGTTACAAAAACAACACAAAGGAAGCACAGGGTTTCTCCGTGCTACTGCAGTGGGTTTCCTCTCACCGCCTTTTGGCTCCCTTCCAAGGAATAAAGACTAGTCCTGGGTTTTTCCCCCACCGCGGTAATCCACCAAGGTTTTCCAAAGCTTCAGGATTCTTTGAATTACAGCAGGTTTGTAAAAGCAAAACAACACAGTACGTCTCTTCCATGTTTTCAGTTTAGGACAGGGAGACCGAATGGCAAAACCACACTGCCTAAATACTGCCAAGTCCCGCCCCTGCAATCAGCACTCTGCCCCACGTCAGCCAATCGACGAGCACAGCACAGCTGATTGCAGTGATGGGACTCGGCGACCGCATGGTTCCGCCTTGGGCCAAGATGGCCGTCCGACTCGGAACTTACTGTCTGGTCAGAGTTCAGCCTCCTGACCCAATCACGGTCAACCCTACACAGCGCTGCCGGTGGTCGGGAGGCCGAATTACGACAGGGATTCCTTTCAATCCTGTCACACTGGCACAGTGGCGCTTTTATTTGCTGTGTTGGTGCAGTTTGATGCTAGGAATTTGCCCTTGCTGTACGGTAGAATACATGCTTGTTAATTTTACTTGCTGGCAAAAGATCAAGGATTTCAGGTGGTTGTTGTTATTTTTTTCTTCAGTATCCTCCTGCTGCAACAGAGAATACAGATACAGTTGAAACAAGGTGCAGTTCTTGTTGGTTGAGTTTTTATAAATCTGACAAGGGAGGTGCTGACGTCGTGCACAGCTCAAGCACAGACATTTCCTGTGCTGGGCATTCCTGAACTTCAGCACTGTGGTATAGAACCTGCAGGAAAGTGCTACAAGTAGGAGAAATCCACCAATCACTGTTAAGGGTTTGTCAGAAGTTCAGAGCCTCTTACTGTTCCGTGTATAGACTTCCAGAACCTCTTACTGTTCCGTGTATAGACTTCCAGAACCTCTTACTGTTCCGTGTATAGACTTCCAGAACCTTTTGCTACAGTGCTCCCTTGCTATAACGCGGGTCTCGGGGGACACACAATATGAGTGTTATAGCCGAAGAGCGTTATAAACGGGGGAGGGGGTGGGGGGCGCCGCGGGACACTTAACAACACACATCTGACTAAAATACAAAATAAAATAACTCCCTCTCTATAGTGCACATATGGTGTAGCAAAAATGTAACTTTCTGTGAATTAACCATGCATAAAGCACCATGCACATTCCCACTCGTGGATCATTTTAATTACCAGTTTTTAAACTAAATAGCCTGGCAAAACGGCTGTTGGGAGTTCAGTTCGGAGCGACAGACAAGCAAACCCAAGTGCGAGAAGGAGAGCTGGTCGGGCGAGGGGAAGAGGGAATGGGCTAACCCCAGGTTCGGCTGCCAGGGCGAAAAAGTACATTAGGAAAGATAACCACATAATAAGCCTAATATTTATTTATTTATAAAACGAATGCTGAATAAGATGTCTGTGTTAAAGTGCCAGCGCAGCTTTTCTTCAGTTCAGATACTGTATCAAAAGGGAGAGACAGAAACGGAAGTTAGACTGAGAGGTTGTTTACAGTTTGAACAACACCGTGCTGTATTTACTGTAGAAATATTGCATGAATCACTAGTATAGGGAATTGGGGGACATGCTGTAGGAGCGTTATATCCGAGGTGTGTTATAACCGAGAGCCTTATAGCGAGGGAGCACAGTATTCCGTGTATAGACTTCCAGAACCTCTTACTGTTCCGTGTATAGACTTCCAGAACCTCTTACTGTTCCATATATAGACTTCCAGAACCTCTTACTGTTCCGTGTATAGACTTCCAGAACCTCTTACTGTTCCGTATATAGACTTCCAGAACCTCTTACTGTTCCGTGTATAGACTTCCAGAACCTCTTACTGTTCCGTGTATAGACTTCCAGAACCTCTTACTGTTCCGTGTATAGACGTCATCCCCTGCACCAGGAGTGGCCAACCCTGGTTCTGGAGAGGTTTTCGTTCCACCCGAGTTCTCAGTTACTTAATTGAACAAATTATTTTCTTAACTGGTCAACACTAACATTTTCCCCAGGTCTTTAGCCATTCATTTAAAGATACCCTGAAAACCTGCAGGACTGTGGCTCTCCAGGACCAGGGTTGGCCAGCCCTGCCACACACAGAACATACGACACAACTGTAAATTAACAGTATGGCGGTGCGGTAATCGCTTTTCTTTCTTCTTGTTTTTTTTCCCCCCCAGGTTGCTCACTGATGTAAAAGCTGGAAGATGTCACTGTGCCGGGGTTTGCTTAAACACAGCGACTCCTATGCGGGGAGCTGCCAGACCGAGTCTGCGCCGGTGATCCGTGTGCTTCTATACTGGACCCTGGAGGGAAGGGAGCAGCACCTCACCTACACGGAGGGGAAGCGCACCGCCGAGGACATTTGCATCGACTCTGCCAAACTCAGCGGTAAAAACAAACAAACAACGAAACGAAGTGGAACCGCAAGGGTTCCGCATTCTGCTCTTCAAAGCCCTGATGTTTTTGTTTTGTAGTAGACCGGTTGACTGAAACAGGCATTCTTAAGGTTTTTGACGCTGTCTTTGAAGCCTGCAATGGGCAGTGTAGATCCTTCTATCTATTGGGTGTGTCTTTTATACTTCCAGTTGTAGTTACGTTGCCTTTTGTTATATTCACTGCAGACATGGAAGTGAGACTCCTATTTGCATAGCAGTTACACACAGTCCAGGTCTTAATATGAACTTGATTAGGCACAGTGCATAAGTAACAAGCTCAGGTGTGTCGTCTTAAACTCCTTGTGAAACCAGGAGTGGATCAAACTGCTATGCAATGGTACAACAAGCAGGCTTACTGTGAAAGGGTTTCACGGGATGCAGTTCAGATTCGCAGTGCTCACTGCATCCTGTGCTTCTCACTGCAGTAAACATGGCTGATGGTGATTTAATGCAGGGACCTTGCACCCGATTGCAAGGAGTCTTTCGGTTACTCAATATGTAAAATTGGAGCAAGATTAGATCACTGGGATGTTCTGTAATTTCTCATGAAGGGGTGGGAGGGGTGCTAAGCGAGCAGTGAACAGGAAGTGTTGGTTATCTTCTGCTGCTCTGTACAGAAGGACACTGACTTTCTCTTGGTGTGTGTGTGTGTGATTGCAGGTATCACTCCCCTTTTCCACAGCCTGTTCGCACTCTACCATCCAGAGGAGAAGCGCTGGTTCAGCCCCAACCATGAATTTGCAGTGAAAAATGAAGTAAACCTGATTCTACATTACCGCATGAGGTACGTGTCTTCCAGTCCGTGCCTGCGTCCATTGCTTGGTTCAGCAAGTGCTTTGGGAAGAGAAGAGCGGATTTTAAAACCGTGGCAAATATGTGTAAAACAAAGCTATAGAAGTAGCTGTTGCTGCTGCTTGCTTTGTACAAAATCGTACGTGATTCACTGTGTAATATCAGGAGACATCTTCAAACAGGGATAGAAATAAGACTCCTAATGCATAGCAGTTTCACCAATTCCAGGTTTTACTATGAGCTTGATCAGGTGTGTCTTAAACTCATAGCGAAACCAGATATGACTCAAACTGCTATGCAATGGGAGTCTTATTTCCATCCCTGTTCAACACAAGAAAAGCAGAAGGGGACAGTAAGTCTTATGGAGGTGGATAGAACTATTTCAAACACATGTAACCCACTGCTATCAGCCTTACAAGGTCCTTGTCTTGCAACCACTAGACTTGCAGCAATGGAGTTAATATAATACCTTCCTGTTTCTTGGGCTTAGAAACGCCCCTGCCTCCTGCACTCTAAAGCACTTGCTTGTCAAAACAATACAGACAGCGCGTTCAAAATGCATGATCGATCGCAAAGGTAACGCTGCAAACAACGCTGGCTTCTGTCTTTGTTTCTCTCAAGAATCAAACAGCCACTTACTGGAGCAGCTGCTGTCTTGCGGTACTTATTCAGCGAGAAAATCGCTCAGTCGATTCTGTCAGGGGATGTTTCATTATTAATGTGATAATGTGGTAAATAAACGTGGCTTAAAAGCATTGGAGAGTGCACTAAAAGGCTTGCCTTTCATCTTTATTCCAGGGAGCTGTGGGCTAGACCGCAGCATCGGGTTTCATACTCTTGTGCAGGGAGGGAATAATGAAACATTTTTTAAAACAAGAAGCAGGCCAGTAATGCACTGCAGACAATTTTAAATCTCTGCATTTTAATATGGGGGGGTTGCATTTCTACTAGTTCTGAATACAGCTATGGGCAAAGGTTTTGCATTGCCTACAGTTTTAGGGTTGAGACCTAATTAAAAAAAAAAATACTATGTGAACATAATTTGTATTTAACATCATGTAATCAAAGAAACTACAAAAAAGATATCTCAGAAAGTCTACCGGAAGCCATAATAGCTTTACAGTATCTCATGCAGGATTTGGAAATTTAATTTTTGTGGTGAAGTGTATGGGGGGGAAAACTACAAAGCGATGTTAACTTAACATTGTTAAGCAGGTTTCTTTTTATGAACCTGAATTAGTTTGTTCTATAGGGTGATGCTAAACTTGTGGCCAGAGCTGTATTCATATGACTGTAAAACACACTTCTTCATTCAAGAACCACTTTGTGAACTATACATGATGAATCGTTACAACCCGATTGGAGAAGTGGGCTAGAAAGTGCCACTGTCACAAGTAACAGAACAAGAAAATTCAGCTCTTGTGTTGCACCCCATGAAACCTAAACAGCTGTATCATTTCAAGGTCATTATTAGATACCCAGCAGGACTGTCTGCAACATAGTTTTTTTTTTTCTGATCAATGGCACAATTAGTTCTCTGCTGGATGCAATGCAACTTTTAAGACGGAATCAAAGCTTTAAATACGCAACACATTGACAGTGATGTCAAGGGGAATTCCAGTTTCTGTACACCTACTAATACCGTCATGGGACACACTCTTAGGAGAAATCAGCTGTTCTTTGCAACGAATGCAAAAGAACATTTTGTACTGAGATTTACCGGTTTCTCTTGCTAAAGTGTGTGTGTTTTTTTCCTTCATGAATTGATGGTGTTAACAGTAGTCAGAATATAACTCTTCCCCCCCCCCCCAAGATATTTCCAATAATCCCTGAAAATTTATTTGGAGCACGTCCATTAAAAGGTCTCCTTCCTGTTTACAAGCTGTTTTAGAAATAAGGGCTGGTCCATGCTTCTGTGCAGCTTCACTCCGACTGTGCAGCAGATGTTCAGCATTATCTGACCCTATGCGATTTCAGGTCGCAGACACATGAGAAAAGACTGGACGACTTTCCAAACAAGACGCACGTCGCAGGACTGTAGGTGACGTAGCAGGGTCAGACACCCTTGACTCCGACCAGAAATTATATCTGAAGTATAAACCGGTCTTAACAGGTCGCTGCTGAGTGAGAGAAGTGGACTCTCAATATTAATGACATTGTCAGTAGTGCGAGTTTTACACTGGGGGAGAACCAGGACATTTATGGGCATGTGAAGAGTCCAGTAAAAGTGTTGGCCGTAATTCCTATCTGTCACACAGGCTCGGAGACCCTTGATGTTGGAGTCTGAAGTATGAACAACCTTAAGGCTCCCATTGCATAGCAGTTTGATCCACTCCTGGCTTTACGATGATTTAATAAAACACGCCAGATGTTGTTACCTTGTACACTGTGGCTAATCAAGCTCTTAATAAATCCCGGAATGGGCAAAACTGCTATGCAATAGGAGTCGCGTTCCCATCCCTGCATTTGCTTCAAGTTCCCCCTTCTTTTACAGGTTTTATTTCCGGAACTGGCATGGCATGACAGATAAAGAAGCAGCGGTGTATAGATCCGCTTTCAAACACTATGATTCCAGCGGAGGCAAAGGGAAGAGCGAGCAGGGGAGCCCTCTGCTGGATCAGCATTCCCTGGAGTATCTCTTTGCACAGGTAATGCGTTCGGCACGCTTAACTTGCACAGCTGTGGACAAATGTTTTGCATCACCTAGAATAGTAAGGATTGAGACAATAATAATAATAATAATAATAATAATAATAATAATAATAATTAGAAGTTGCAGGCAACTTGAAGGCTTCCAGGCCTTACAGCAGGAAAAGATACAGTTTGAGACTCGTGAAAATGGAAATCAGACGAACATGTTGTTAATTGGAAAGCATCATTTTATCGTGTGTGTTTTTTGCAGGACAACGGTTAGTATTTTATAAATGTTGATTTAGTACTCATTTTGATAACTACTTGTGATTCGTTGTGGGAGTGCAATTCGTGCTGTGGAACTTTCAGCTGCATATTTTAAATACCCCGGCTGTCAATTTTCTGTACACCCCGAGAGTATAGTAATTATATGAAAAAAAATTCAAATAATAATATAAAAAATGTCAATTTTACACCGTTAAAAAATAAACTGGGCACAGTATTTTTTTTTTAACCAATAATAATTATATATATATATATATATATATATATATATATATATAGTACTGTGCAATAATTTTAGGCAGGTGTGAAAAAATGCTGTAAAGTAAGAATGCTTTCAAAAATAGACATGTTAATAGATTATATTTATCAATTAACTAAATGCAAAGTGAGTGAACAGAAGAAAAATCTAAATCAAATCCATATTTGGTATGACCATCCTTTGCCTTCAAAACAGCATCAATTCTTCTAGGTACACTTGCACAAAGTCAGGGATTTTGTAGGCATATAGTCAGGTGTATGATTAAACAATTATACCAAACAAGTGCTAATGATCATCAATTCAATATGTAGGTTGAAACACAATCATTAACTGAAACAGAAACAGCTGTGTAGGAGGAATAAAACTGGGTGAGGAACAGCCAAACTCAGCTAACAAGGTGAGGTTGCTGAAGACAGTTTACTGTCAAAAGTCATACACCATGGCAAGACTGAGCACAGCAACAAGACACAAGGTAGTTATACTGCATCAGCAAGGTCTCTCCCAGGCAGAAATTTCAAGGCAGACCGGGGTTTCCAGATGTGCTGTCCAAGCTCTTTTGAAGAAGCACAAAGAAACGGGCATGGTTGAGGACCGTAGACGCAGTGGTCGGCCAAGGAAACTTACTGCAGCAGATGAAAGACACATCATGCTTACTTCCCTTCGCAATCGGAAGATGTCCAGCAGTGCCATCAGCTCAGAATTGGCAGAAAACAGTGGGACCCTGGTACACCCATCTACTGTCCGGAGAAGTCTGGTCAGAAGTGGCCTTCATGGAAGACTTGAGGCCAAAAAGCCATACCTCCGACGTGGAAACAAGGCCAAGCAACTCAACTATGCACGAAAACACAGGAACTGGGGTGCAGAAAAATGGCAGCAGGTGCTCTGGACTGATGAGTCAAAATTTGAAATATTTGGCTGTAGCAGAAGGCAGTTTGTTCGCCGAAGGGCTGGAGAGCGGTACACGAATGAGTGTCTGCAGGCAACAGTGAAGCATGGTGGAGGTTCCTTGCAAGTTTGGGGCTGCATTTCTGCAAATGGAGTTGGGGATTTGGTCAGAATTAATGGTCTCCTCAATGCTGAGAAGTACAGGCAGATACTTCTCCATCATGCAATACCATCAGGGAGGCATCTGATTGGCCCCAAATTTATTCTGCAGCATGACAACGACCCCAAACATACAGTGAAAGTCATTAAGAACTATCTTCAGCGTAAAGAAGAACAAGGAGTCCTGGAAGTGATGGTATGGCCCCCACAGAGCCCTGATCTCAACATCATCGAGTCTGTCTGGGATTACATGAAGAGAGAGAAGCAACTGAGGCTGCCTAAATCCACAGAAGAACTGTGGTTAGTTCTCCAAGATGTTTGGGCCAACCTACCTGCCGAGTTCCTTCAAAAACTGTGTGCAAGTGTACCTAGAAGAATTGATGCTGTTTTGAAGGCAAAGGGTGGTCTCACCAAATATTGATTTGATGTAGATTTTTCTTCTGTTCACTCACTTTGCATTTTGTTAATTGATAAATATAAACTATTAACATGTCTATTTTTGAAAGCATTCTTACTTTACAGCATTTTATCACACCTGCCTAAAACTTTTGCACAGTACTGTATATATATAAAATGATATGGCAAAAGTCTACCTGGAAGCAATAATAGTAGTACAGTAGATTTAGATTTTGTTAGATTTCGAAATGTCGCAGTGGCCAAAAGTTTTGCATCACCCTATAGAATTAACTAATTTTGCTTCGTAGTCGAATGAAACCTGCTGAATAATGTTACGTTAACATATTGAATTACATACTGCTTTGCAGGTTTCCATATACTTAACGAAAAACTGACAAAAATTGAAAAATGTGACATTTCAAAACATGATATACTACTGCACTACTATAATGGCTGCCGGTAGACTTTTGCGATATCATTTTGCAGTTTCTTTAATTACATTATGTTCATATAGTTTTTTTTTATTTATTTATTTTTATGACTCGATCCTAAAATTCTAGGTGATGCAAAACATTTGGCGATAGCTATAGGATGTGGTCTAGTTTTCTTCTTTTTTATATATTAAGAGGTAAGTTATAGTAATAGTTATTGATTTACTGATTTTATCTATTGTTGATTTTATGTTTTTCTTTTTTTAGGGAAAGCATGATTTCATCCATGACGTGGTGTCCATGAAGGATCTCCACACTGATGCCGAGCTGCACAAGTTTAAGAACGAGAGTTTGGGGATGGCCGTGCTGCACCTGTCTCACCTTGCTGTCCTGTCCAGCCGCTCGCTGGAGGAAGTGACCAAAGAAATCAGGTGACTCCCAAAACACTCCCACAGAACCATTCTTTTGCTTCTTTTTCTTCAAGAATAAATGCATGTTCTTTTGGGGACTCCCAGGTGTTTACCGCTAATACATTTCAATGCAGTTCTGCTTTTATATTTTTAGGAAAGGGAGGAAACCCCATTCAGGAGTGCAAATTTAATTTGTATTTATTATTTTTTTTAGCTTCATGCGCTGCATCCCCAAATCGTTTTGCCGGCAGATTCATCAAAACAACTACCTAACGAAGCTCCGCATCAGGACTGTGTTCAGTAAATTTGTGAAGGGCTTCAACTTGCACACAGTCAGCACGGGGAAGCTGACCCTGCAGGACATCATGTACAAGTACCTGTCCACGTTAGAGAGCCTGGCCCCCGGCATCGGGTGCGAAGAGTTCCAGACCACGTCTCTGGACATCCAGTCTGAGGGAGAGAGAGCCAACTTCTACGTGAAGGATTTCTGGAGTCTGGGAAACCTGGAACCGGAATGCAGCATGATACAGGGGAGCTCTCCGTCCCATGTGGTGATTGTGTCGGGAACAGAAGGAATTCGATGGAGAGAAATAAGAAAAGGAGAAGGAGAGGTAAGTGGTGGATTTATTATTGGCAAACTTAAGCGTGTCGTTGACTCTCGGCATGCCTAGGACTTTCGTAAACTGCAGACCACTATAGAAGGAAAGGTTGCTCCTCCTGAAGATTGTTTTGTAATGGTGTGTATTAGACTGGGATGTCAGAACCTACAGAAAACAACCATTCTAGTCCAAAGCCATCATCGTGAGGCAAAGATAGGAATGTCGTTGGCCTTCATCACAAGGATCCCAAAGAGCTTCACACGCGTGCGCACACAGAAATGAACAAGTAAAAGAAGTCTAATGCAGAATTTGATAAAAACAGAAATAATAATAAAAAAGTGTGGTTTTAATTGTGGAAAAACTAAGATAAAAAGCTAGTTTGTAAAAATAGAGCAATATTATAAAATTGAAATTTATAAAAAAAAAATCTAATACAAGTATGTGTATAATATGTCAATTTCAGTATAGGACACTTAAACTATTTAATTAGTTATCTTAGGGCAGTGTTTCTCTAAAATGAATTACTTCTGGTTGTTTTCACAGACCCTGAATAGCACTAATCTTGCATTACCTTACTTAAGTAGCATTAGATAGTCTTAAGATTAGTGTGAATCGGGGGTCAGTGCAACTGTTAGTGTTTTTGTTTTATAGCTGGTGTGGGGTGGGGTAGGGGGGGGGTAGTCGATCTGATCAACCCAAGCAAGTCGCATGATTTGCATGGAATGTGGAGGGACGCTCAGTCCCGGCACTTCGGATTCTCCAGACAAGCTCACAGCAAGCGCATAATCAAGGCAGATGTAGAGAAATACACCATATTGAAGCAACAGACACTAAAACAGCAAGGGAAAGGTATTTGAACATACTCCTTAACGCGCTGCTTAGCAAATACGGTATGTTTGTCTTGTTTTTCTCCAGCCCGTAGAGAGCTGCGGCAACAGGAACTACTTTGCGAAAAGCAAAAAGCAGAAAGGGAAGAAGCAGCAGCCGCTCCCTGTGCAGCCTGCGGAGCGCAGCGAGCCACGCTGGTCCTTCTTCTGCGACTTCCCCGAGATCACGCACATGGTCGTGAATGGATTCAGAGTCAGCGTGAGCCGGCAGGACAACAAGTCGCTGGTGAGCGTGCAGCCCTGCTTCCCTTTCAGAGCTCCGGTTAAACACTGAAGCACACTGTTTTCCCTTGACAGTTTCTGATTGGAAGTCAAGATTGTTAAATATTATTAAATATAACTGGTAACAATGTGTGCTGTGTGTGTGCTTTTTAGAGGAACCTGGTTGGGGGTATGAAAATATTAGTTATCTTAATCCATGAAGTGCCATTATCCTTTTTTGAGGACAGGCTCATTTTGTATTTTTTTTTGTAGCAAGTGATATCTACCTGTTGTGTTAATTTTCTCTTTTAACTAGATTGATATTGTTATGATAACTTTTTAACTGTCTAAATGTAACTCTGCAAATACAGCCCTTCAGATGCTTTTATGATCCCTCAATACAAAATAAGAAACTGAAGCTTAAAAATGATCCATTTCGTGGTGTTTTCCTCCACAGTGATGCTAAAGCTCCATTTTCTATGTGTTGAGCTTCATAGCCGCCGTGATATTTCACTGCTCTGATTACGGGCGTGTCTAATTTGACTGTCCTCAAAACAGGATGTGGCAGTTTGTAGCCAAAACTAAGGATTTTAATTTTTTTTTTTTTTCTGTGGAGAAATATTGATTTAGAATGGCTCAAATTACATTAATACAGCCTGTGATCAGATTTTGTCAAAGAGAATTTTATTTAGTATTTAATGGGTTCAATAATGTGTGTCTTCAGCTTGTTGAGATTCACTTTGTGTATCGTTTTCTGTTTCCCCCTGAAACACTGCCCCAGTGAATGTCAGAAATACCACATTTCTACTGATGTATTTCTTGTGTGCAGTGTTGCAGGGGGGACAGGTTAATGGTTACACTCTGGTGTACCTGCTGTTCTTAGAGAGAGAAGGTCTGTTTGAGGTCACAATTGGGACGACAGGAGGTGCTTTCAATGTCTCCAGGGTGATTTGACAGAAAACTCAAAATGATACACAAGTTTCTAAACAAGAGATCTTTAGTTACGTCGTACGCATAACAGATTGCTTAAAATAATCAAAGTAAAACAGCAAACCCTACTATGTCCTCTTTCGAAAAACAAGAACTGATCTGTGGTTTTCTAGTTTTGATGGTGGCTTGCCACTTTGTGTAGTTTCACTTCCTATTTCTAGATTGCCATGTGTGTTTTCCCTTAGGGCACACCCGGTTCTCCCTTACCTGCTGTTATGATGACAGATAAAAACAGACAGATGTCTACTTGCTTTAGTTTGTGGATATTTACTATAACGGTTTCTAATCTGCAGCTGTGGCCACAAGTGTTTCATCACCAAGAAATTTGGGATCGAAACATAATTAAAACTATATGAATATAATTTAGATATTTTATTTAACATCATGTAATCGAAGAAACTACAAAATGACATTGTAAAAGTGAACCGGAAGCTGTAATAGTAGCACAGTATTGCATGTTTAGATTTTGAAATGTCACATTTTTTTCAATTTTTGTCACTTTTTTGTGAAGTATATGGAAAACTACAAAGCAGTGTGCAGTTCAATGTTATAATTATTATTATTATTATTATTATTATTGTTTATTTCTTAGCAGACAGCCTTATCCATGGCGACTTACAATTGTTACAAGATATCACATTATTTTTTACATACAATTCCCCATTTATACAGTTGGGTTTTTACTGGAGCAATCTAGGTAAAGTACCTTGCTCATGGGTACAGCAGCAGTGTCCACCACCTGGGATTGAACCCACGACCCTCCGGTTAAGAATCCAGAGCCCTAACCACTACTCCACACTGCTGCCCTATATGTTAATGGAACATTATTCAGCAGGTTTCATTTGACTTTCTGAAGCAAAATAATTCTATCGGGTGATGCAAAACTTGTGGCCATCTCTGTAGACTGCTGGGCACACCATTGTAACATTGTTTTGAAGTGTCAGGTGTTCATCCCCTTGCATGGTTTCCCTTTAACCCCCTGCCCTGTTCTCTTGCAGGAGCTGGCTCTGAGGTCCAGCGCAGAGGCGCTGTCTTTCACTTCGCTGGTAGACGGCTACTTTCGGTTGACGGCTGATTTTCACCATTACCTGTGCCAGGAGGTAGCTCCTCCCAGGGTAGTGCTGAGCAACGCCAGTGGCATCCATGGACCCATGCAGTGAGAAGGCCTTTTACTTTGCTTTCCAGCTGTGCATTCGATCATTTTATATCGCTCCTGATTCCCAACCATTTTTATTATTAATGTTATTATGTATTTGGCAGACGCCTTTCTCCAAGGCGACTTACAGGTGTTACAGGGCAGTACAGGGTTAGGATGCAAGATTACAGTGTAGCTTACAGTAAGTGCAATAATACTAATAGAATAAAGGATTTTAAACTGAGTGGAGATGTTTGAATTTTGATGTTTAAACATGAAGGTTTAAACAACCCCCGCCCCCCCCCCCCCCCTTTGATGTTGCAACATCCATTTGTATAAGATTAGATGTCTGTGTGGTAAGTAAATATTGAAAATATTGTGTTGCTGAGGGAGGTCCCTCCTGATCAGTACCATGGGTTACTGTTAATGTTTTATTTCTGTGTTCTGTGACTTTAGGGAAGAGTTCGCCATTCAGAAACTGAAGAAGGAAGAAAAAGAATTGGGCTTGTTCATTGTCCGATGGAGCGCTCAGGATTTTCACAGAATAATCCTGACGGTGCTAAATAGATCGGAGGTTAGGCTTTTTAAAATCTGTTCCTATATGATACCAGCATTCTTCAGTGGGGTCTGACAATCAACACAAACGATTTGTATTTTTAGAAATTAATTTCTAGTTGAAACCGTTCAGCTGAAAGCTGGTTTGATGGATTTTTTCACCACAAGAATGTTACACTTGTCTCTGTTTATGACTGTTTTATTGAAACTGACAGGCGTGTGCGTGTTTAATGAAAGGTTCCTGTAAAGACCTGTATGCTTCCGACAAGATCGTCAGAGTAAAATAAAAAATTGCTACAGCTGAAATCAATCTTTTTTTTTTTTTTTTTTTGTGTTGGTGTTTTACTTTGTGGCTGACGAGGAGGTTGGTGAAAAGAAGTCTTGCTTAAAAAGGCTTTATTAAACTCATTATTGCATTGACAGCAAACAATACATGGTGGAGTCTACACGACTACCATGTTAAAAAAAAAAAAAAAAAAAAAAAAAAAGACGTGTAATAAAGCATAGTGAAAGAATGGTAAAGCATAAGTAAGCATTGTAGAGCACAGATAGATTGTTAAGCATAGTAATTGCAAAGTGTTATAAAGCAAAGTGAAAGCATGGTAAAGCATAGGTAATGATTGTAAAGCCCAGAGATATTGTTCCGCACATTAAAAAGCATGGATAACCAGGCTAAACTCTGGTAATTGCTTAATATAACCACGGGGAAAAGCCTGGGGCTACTGCAAACTTACCATCGTAAGCTTTTATGCGGGAGTATCTGAAACCTACAAGAAGATATATGCGTTTGGATTTGTTCATTCCATTTATTTACAGAACAATCAGACTGTCCAGCTGCACAAGCAGTTCCGCATCCAGCAGAGGGGGAACCTGTATTTTCTGGAAGGGTGGGAGAAAGAATTCGAAAGCGTGAAGGAGCTGACTCGTAACCTGAAGACATGCGTCCTCAAGTCCGGGGACGAGAGCTTTGTTGTGAAGAAGTGCTGCCTGCCAAAGTCAGGAGGTAAAAAAATAACAAATTAATTGATGCTTTCCGGTTAATGATCTTCTACAGCTACAGCCAAAAGTTTTGTTTCTTTTAGCATTTCTAGTCGAGGCACTAGCAGGGGTGTGCTGTTGGTATCGCCCGACATCCTGGGACAGCAAGACTTGTGTGAGGGACAACAAGTTTTGCTGTTATACTTTGCCCGTTTGGACAAATAGTTATTTATTTATTTATGTTTGTTCTGTTGCTAGAGAAGCTAGGTATATTTCTAGAGAGCCAAGCAAGTTCCTGAAAACTGAATTGCGGAAGTCTAGCGCACACAAACATTTTGAAAAGTGTTTATGTCCCACCTCTATCACTTCTGATTGGCTTGCTGTGGAACAAGCTGATCTTCTGTTGGTTACAAAGAAACCCAGACTTAGCTGCCAAGAGAGTCTCTGGCAAGGCACAGACTAATCTTTTAACGTCATTATTTACATATTTTGTAAATTAGCAGATAAGTGATACTGCTTTCTTAATTAACCTGACATTTAAATGCAGCAATCTGATAAAAAATGCCATAGTCGCTAAGGTAAGTCTACTTTGTGATAAAGCGTTGGGACTTACAGTAAGTGCAAATAATACTTCTAGAATATAATACGAATTAGGATGCAGCAAGTTAGGATTACAACAAGTTTTATCTATAATGACATATTTGCAGTGCAGTAGTGCAAGGATAGTGCATTAGCTGAGGATCCAGTAACGTGGTGCTGAGGACAGCCAAGTCCAATGCAGAGTAGGAGGGGTAGATCAAGAGAGGTATGTTTAAAGGGTTCAGCACTGCATTTCCAGAGGTGTGTTCAAGCCCACACACACACTATGACTTGGCAGACTGCAGTGCTGTTGAAGACAGATACTCTCTTTTATTGCAGCTTCTCTCTCTACCCCCCCCACTTTCTCCTGATACAGGCTGGCCTTTAAAACTCTCTCTCTCCTGGTACAGGCTGGCTTTTAAAACTCTCTCTCTCTCTCTCTCTTAGCATCAAGCCAAGAATGTAAACGTGGTTGCAATAGACCTAGAGGAATATATATGACCAATGGCGAGCACTGGATGTTAATTTGTAATTAGACAGTCCCTGTGCTCGTTAAACTTAATCTATTGCCTGTTAATCGGTTTGTTTGTTCATGTCTTGTAGAAATCTCCAATTTGATTGTGGTGCGGAGGTCTCCAGGCAGCAGTGTCCGACCCATATCGGGCTCTCTCAACCTGAGCCAGCTGAGTTTCCACCAGATTCGCAAGGAGGAGATAACCCAGGTTTGTGTAGCCGCCAAACAAGCTGCTTCAGATAAAGAGGAGACCGTGCACTCTCCTGTACAGAGGAAGGACCCAGAATCTCACTGTTAGAAATCGACAGGGTATCTAATTATACCAAAAATACAAGCAGGAATTTTCTAGATTCCTTGCTGGTGTATGTTGTGAAAAAAATTCTTAACCCTTAACCCTTAACCCGGCAACACATAATGTTCTGCATGTTAAAAATTCTGGCTTGAGACTGGATTTAAAAAAAAATAGTAATAATATAGAGGAATGGCTAAGCATTGCGTCAGATGTGTTACAGAAATGGGCATCGCAAGATTATTTGCTTATTTAGCAGACGCCGTTATCCAAGGTGACTTACAGAGACTAGGGTGTGTGAACTATGCATCAGCTGCAGAGTCACTTACAACTACGTCTCACCCGAAAGACAGAGCACAAGGAGGTGAAGTGACTTGCTCAGGGTCACACAATGAGTCAGTGGCTGAGGTGGGATTTGAACCGGGGACCTCCTGGTTACAAGCCCTTTTCTATAACCACTGGACCACACAGCCTCCTATGAGCCTCCTATGAGGTATGAAGATTAATAGAGGTAACATGCTTTTAAATGACTGCTTTTGAAAAACTATATTCGTACACACTAGATTACAAGGAAGAGGGGAAACATACATCTGTACATTAGAGTGGAATGAAATGCACAAAAAAATTCTTTTTTATGCATTTATTTATTTATTTATTTTTACAGAAAGGCGACTCAAACATGTTTTTTTTTTTTTTTTATCTCCAAATAAATTTCCAGCAGTAAAAAAAAAGTAGTTGGAAGACTAAAGCTTGTCAGAGAGGTTCCTGAGCGAGACAAATAGCTTTTTGTTTTGGTTTTGCATTTTACATCAGTGGAAGAGTAGTTTCTTTTTTATAAATAAAAAAAACAAAACAAAACAAAAAAATATTTTGTTCTGGACAATTTATGCTAGAAAGCCACAAAACCAAAGTGACATTTCAGTATCACGAAAACAAACTGTGTCAAACCACGTGTTGTGGTTATTTTTTTAATTTTTTTTGTTCTTCTTCGTATAAGGTTTTGGACAATTAACCAAGTGTGTTTTAGGCAACGGCCAGTTGATTTTCATATCTGACGCCTGTTATTTTTTAAATTTACATTGCCAGTATTTATAACACGTTGTTGTTGTCGTTGGCTAATGATGTGGTTATTGTCACGCACCTCGCTGGCGTCTGTTGTGTGATAAGAGTTGTGTTGATGCCACTGTTGTTTTCAGTATGTAAAGCAACTAATTTAGCAAACCCCAAAATTTGCATTTTAGTTTGACTCCGGGCTTCCCAACACTCAATCAAGGGTCAAGATTTTTACATCTATCTCCGATCAAATTAGTCTGCAGACCCATAACTTGTATTACAAGCGTGTGCATTTTTAGTATCGTTTGTCATCCGCAACCACAATGCCTTTGATACTAAAGTAATACAAAAGCGATCTAAGTTTAGGCTTCTGCAAGCGATCGGAAGACTATAAAGTAAGGTCCAAGCTAAATGCTGAAGAACACTCATGACAGGTATATAAAAGAAGTGGATTAAAAATGAACAATCTTGTTGAAGACCATTTTCAACTGTCCAGGTGGATGTCCTTGAAAAGCTTGGCTGTGTAAAAACCCTGGGCGTGTGTGTTTTTTTTTTTTTTTTTTTTATCAGCCGTGGTTATGGATGTGTTTCCACTGTCGTTGTTTCCTTCAGGAAAGTCACTTGGGCAGAGGAACGAGGACGAACATCTACACCGGGAAGCTCCACGTCTGTGGAACGGACTCGAACGAGGATGGGTACGAGTGGAACAATAATAACAGCAGCACGAAAATCCGAGTGGTGCTGAAAACATTGGATGAGAGCCACAAGGACATAGCCCTGGTACGAGGAAATAAAAAAGCACACGCTGATCTGGATCATACTTTGGTCACGCTTTATCTTAAGGGGCTGTCTATTAACTGTGAAGAGCCAGCTAATAAATGTGTTAATATACATGGTTGGTCTGTTAAAGCAGCGGATTTTCATTTAAACGTTTGTGGTTGTGATTGGCTGATGCTCAGCTTTGTACTTCACCAAACAAGAAATAATTTAAATTTTAAATAGGGGCTTGTAAATTCAATTTGGGAAAAAACAATTGCGCTAATGATGAATACAAAATAATGATAATTACTTTTTTTTTTTTTTTTTTTTTCCCTGCAGGCCTTTTTTGAAACAGCCAGTTTGATGAGTCAGGTTTCGCACATTCACTTCGTGTTTGTTCACGGAGTCTGTGTCAAGGGATCTGAAAGTAAGTTTCTACCAGCTGTGCTTTTTCCATGCAAGTTTGTATCTCCTAACACAGCACGGTTATCTTGACTCATATATGTATTCTTGTTTAGATTCACTCTGTGTATCTGTTTCAGTCATCCCCTTCTGGTGAATAAAACTCAAAGCACGTGGTCTCACTGTGGGGATCATGTCTGACTAAGTACAGCTGGTACACTAGAGTGTAACCATTAACCTGCCCCCCCCTGCAACACTGCCTGCAGTGGATAGAGTGGACCCCCACCGTAGAAAACAGCTGTCAGGAGCATCCTTTGTAGAACAACGAGGATAGAACTGAACAACTGCAGAATTGTGTGGCTACAAGACAGAAAAAAGAGATATATATTTTTGTTTCTTTTCACTTTCACCTCCTCTGTGTGTGTGTGTGTGTGTTTTGTAGCCGGTACTGGGGTACAGCCAGTGTTCAGAGTCTTTGTAAATCAATCCCATAATTCTAATATTCGGTCTTCAGCGTATCCTTTCTAGTAGCTGATTCGTACCCTGTGTGGAGGAGTGAGATTTGACGCTAGTGTTTCTGAGCAGGTTTGACTGTACAGTGTACCCAACCTCAACCCCTGTGTTTCTTTTATTGTCCACCAGATATTATGGTCGAAGAGTACGTGGAATTTGGGCCCCTGGATGTCTTCTTGAGGAAAGAGAAAGGGAGGGTGACACCGCAGTGGAAGTTTACAGTGGCCAAGCAGCTGGCCAGCGCTTTGAGCTACTTGGTAAGTGCCCTGTTCCCAGCTGCTAGCAGTTTTATACGTGGTTTCTTTCTCCCTCAAACCTTGCAACCCAGCTAGAGGATAATGTCGGCAGTGCTCTTGCATGCAGTCCTAATTTGGAGCATTCCAAACAAATGACTGATTCATTCCTGGTATCACTCTACTGCGAGTTTCGTTAGACTTGCAGTAGGCTGGCTTTGCTGTTGCTGCAGCTTCACGCTCAAGTTGTTGTTGTATAACTCGTAAATGTAGATCCAACGGACTAGGCAAGACCAACTAAAATACCGACTAAAATAACGCCTTACAAAAAACCTGTGTCTGTTGCAGAGTTATGCCTGCGTGGCCTCATTGTTTGAGTTCTTGAAAGCCCAAACTTTGATTTTAATGAAACTGTACATGGTCATTTGTTGTTACATGGTATTTTACAGGGATGGAAATACGGCTCCCATTGCATAGCAGTTTGATCCATTGCTGGTTTTACTGTAAGTTTAATAAGACACACCTGAGCTTGTTACCTAGACACACTGTGGCTAATCAAGCTCGTAGTAAAACCTGGAATGGATGAAACCGCTATGCAACAGCAGTCTTATTTCCATCCCTGTTATACAAAGCCACAGCTGTAGTATGTTATATTCTACCCTCCATCAATAACTATAAAACTAAATAAATTAAATGACAGAAATTCAGACTTTTTGTTTTTGTCTTTTTAACGCATTGAAGATGTTGAAAAAGACTTCTAGTGGAAACGATTCTCATTGAATGTATTCCATCCACGCTGAAATTAAATTTAAATGCGGATCCTATTGTGTAGCAGTTTCCAGGTGTTTTTTATTAGCTGTATAGATAATTACAAGCTTGGGCCCATGGTAAATCCTGCAATGGGAGTCTTCACCATCCCTGTATGTGTGTGCCAGCCACATGATGAACATGTGACCATTCCCCTGGCTCTTCCTTGCAGGAGAACAAGAAACTGGTGCATGGAAATGTGTGTGCGAAAAACATCCTGGTGGTGAGGAAGGGGCTGGAGGAGAGCAGCTCTCCCTTCATTAAACTCAGCGATCCAGGGATAAGCTTCACGGCTCTCTCCAAAGAAGGTACTACTTTTATTTAATTATTTTAACGAAATTGCAATTTGCAGAAAGTCTTTAAACTCTATACATTGGATTATTTGACAAGTGTGTGCCTTCGTGGAAAAATAACCCCTTGACGCTTGGCTTGGCTTGGCTTCCTCTCTTTTGGGTTGCATTGCAAGTCTGGCGACCTGGTGTAACGGGCAGCGTTGTGTGAAGCACGGCCGTGACGGATTGTGTCCCTAGTCGGTGAGAGGAGGTTAAAAGCTCTGTAACCACAAATGCAGACGAGCCCGGCTCTTTTGCACAGAGGTTAAGGCGCTCGCAAGTTTGCTCCCAGCCTTCGCCCTGTTACACTGGATTAGAATAGAGCCTCTAAACGGCTCTAAAAGACACTTCTACACACTAAAGAGTCTTTATTGACAGCAACCCTTTGTCTCCCTGTCAGATTTGCTAAAAAGTGTATGCTCTAAAAAAAAAAAAAAAAAAAAAAAAAAAAGGTTGCATAACACGGTTGGTGACATCAGAACCAGGAAATGAATACACAGACACAGGACAGATGAGGTGAAATGATGAAAATGCTGTTTCGCGGTTTATTATAAATAAAAGGTTTAAACAGAAACAGGACACGGCACTTTAGTCAAAATAAACAGACAAACAAAACGGACTAACGCTTAAACAAACGGTGGACGGACAGACACACAAACAAACACAGTGAGTAAAAATAAACAAACGAGTATCGTGCTGGTCCTACCAGCACACGATAGCAATTGTTATTACTTTATTTATCTTTAGTTCTCCTCCTCTCTCTCCCGTTCATTACTCACCGAACACCCAACCCCGAGTGAGTAAAACGTGCATCTATATATACTGTTGTGCCGGGATTCAATTACTAATTACTTATTCACTTGAATCCCAGTACGTGAATTAATTCTGTGCAACCTCGTGCTCACATATTATATACTTTAAATGCACGTGAAGTGATGTGCAATCCCGTGCCTAAATACAATTATACATTTTAAATAACTCATGCTGCACACACCCATTTATATCCTGTGTACCAACTACAATACACCAACATTAACACACCACACGCAACATACAATATAGAATGCACACTTGGGCGGGGCACATTGCCACACACTTGTTATGTAAAAACTGAGGAATGACTCAGAAAACGTTATTGTAAGGACTTGTGGTTAATGATACTGAACTGGGTCATTCCAAGTCAGCCACTCCATTTAATCCGTAACCTATTCAGGATTTTATATTCGTGCTCTCGATTTGTATCTTATTTTTTTTTTCAACATGGAATTTGCATGACCTTGAGAGTCGATAAAGAACCGTGTGGTTTTTTTTTTTTTTTCAAACCAGCTGTTCATTGATATCTTTTTTTGTGCTTATTTTTAATCTGTGTGCACAGCTAATCTCATATCTTTGTGCTTTGGTAATGTGCATGCACAGCTAATCTAAATTAGTAATAAAATAAGATGCCAGCTGCACAGCATTCCAACAAACAGGTGTACAAAGTTGAACTTTTTTGATTTTAAAAAAGTAAATAAAAAAAAAATGCTGTTTTCAAACTAAAAAAGATGCTGTACTAGCTTTTGATTTCTGACTAACTTAATTGCAAAAGATCTGATTAGCGCCCGCTTTCTCCTCCTCTCTCTCTCTCTCTCTCTCTCTCTCTCTCTCTCTCTCTCTCTCTCTCTCTCTCTCTCTCCTTTATAAATCCAGGGATAGGTTTGTTAGAAGCGGAGGAATTGACTGCGTTTGCTGCTTTGTTTCTGTGTTTTAGACTGGGAGGACATTATTATATACAGCTGTGGCCAAAAGTTTTGCTTCACCTACATTTTAGGATCGAGACATCATTTAAAAAAAAAAAACTATCTAAACATAATTTAGATCTTTTATTTAGTACCATGTAATCAAAGAAACTACAAACTGATAACCGGAAGCCTTAACAGTAGTACAGCATTTCATGTTAAAATTCGAAATATGACATTTTTGTTTCAATTGGTCAGTTTTTCGTTACGTATGTAGGGAAAACTACAAAGTGATATGTAACTGGGTATGTTAACGTGACATTATTCAGCAGCTTTCATTCGACTTCGGTCGTCATTGAAAATGAGAATGTGTTCTGGATAAATAAAGGTTTTGATTGATTGATTGGGAAGGGGGAGTTTGCCTGCAATATCATTGCTAACCAGACATTTTTATGTCACCACAGCAGTGTGACAGGAAACCCTATACCAGTGCTTTGCAAGCCTGTCTTCCTGTACCCATGAGCCTCCGCTGGGTTCCTTTTTCTTAACCTGTTTTAAAAAAGCGAGACATGAAATAAACTGCGAAACGGGAAATGAAGTCAACGCTTTGTAACAAGCATTGGACAGTGCACAGATTTGATTACAGCATTCATTAATAAAAGCTAGTATACCATTGTGCCACAAAAATACAATCTATAATATCACAGCCCGTGTTTTAACGATGAGGCGGCTATTTAGGGATGTGCAAAAAAGAAAACTAAGGTGGGGCTTTTTCAAACCAGATTTTTTGCTGTTTGTAACCCACCAAATAGTTCTTGAGTGACAAAGAAATTTGATTTATAAAAAGTATCTAGACATTTTAACAGTAAATTAAAGAAGGATAAACTGCATAGCATGTACTGAAACGTATGTATGAGGGTCTTGCATTAGCTTTCACAGTTTCTATTTTTTTTTAAAAGGGTCCATCATTCAGTATCTCAATGCATTGGAAACCATTCTAATTGAATACTGTATATGTAAAATAAGTACAATAATAAAGGTAACTAAACGTGCCAAATCAAGTCGACACATTCATTCCAATTGTGCACAAACTCTACTCGTGGCTACACCCGAAGAACAAAGAGAACATTTTAAAGGATGTGGACTATCTGAACCAAGCTAAACTTAATCTTGCAAAGAAAACGTTTCGGATGCAATCTCGCACCCCTGAAACTGGTTTTCGTGTTTTAATTTTTGCTGCATTCTGTCGCACTTCAAGGTTTAGCAAGTAGATGAACGTTATCTTGTCCTGTCATCTCCTCTGCGTTTTTCGGATCGCGTGTAAGAGTGCATTTCAGGTTGATGCTTGACAGCCCGGGTCACCTAAGACTTGCACGCCACATCCTTTGAAAGGAGGAAACCACATTGTAAATGCAGGCTTTTTAAAACGATGCATCACTGGGCCAGCTCTGAAACAGTACAAGGGTTTCATTGTACAGCTGTGGCAAAACGGTTTTGCATCCCCCTGTAAAATGAACAAATCTTGCCTCATAAAGTCGAATGAAACCTGCCGAATAATGTTACGCTAACATGTTGAATTACATAATGCTTTGTAGTTTTCCTATATACTTAACGAAATAATGACAAATTGAAAGATTTGACATTTCGAAATCTAACTTGAAATACTACTGTACTACTATTACGGCTTCCGGTAGACTTTTGCAATATCATGTTGTAGTTTCTTTGATTACACGATGTTAAATAAAAGATCTGAATTATGTTCACATAGTCTTATTTTTTTGCATCACCTAAAATTCTAGGTGATGCTAAACTTTTCACAATAGCTGTAGACTCTTATTTATTTATTTGTTTGTTTTAATCCTATCTCCCTCCTTGTTATATAAACAGCATGCTCCACGAACATGCATGCAATACTGTATTTATTTCACTTATGAGGATTACCAGATAGGCTTGTTGGTTATTTGGGGAAAAAAAGAAAGCCAAACTTTGCCATCAAAACAAAAATCAATACCACTTTAAAACAAATGATCATAAACCGTTAAGTCTGGCACAGACACCCTGCAAATCATGTGAAATCCTGTTGAGGTGGATTTGCTTAAAGCACTGTTGTAATTTTACACACGAAGGAGGTGTTTTCTGCAAAATGTCCAGCACTGTGTAGCAAAAACCAAACATAGATTCCCCTTCTTAATTATCTTTCTAAGTTTATGATTTTGCTTTAATGGTGCTCGTAATCAAATATAACCTTCTATTGTAGCAGGTAATATTTTTCTAAGTTATCTATCTATCTATCTATCTATCAGGGCAGTAGTGTGGAGTAGTGGTTAGGGCTCTGGACTCCTGACCGGAGGGTCGTGGGTTCAGTCCCTTGTGGGGGACACTGCTGTTGTACCCTTGAGCAAGGTACTTTACATAGATTGCTCCAGTAAAAACCCAACTGTATAAACAGGTAATTGTGTGTAAAAAAATAATGTAATTGTATGTAAAAATAATGTGATATCTTGTAACAATTGTAAGTCGACCTGGATAACGGCGTCTGCTAAGAAATAAATAATAATAATAGTTAGAACTTTCTCCTTTGGCTGAAAGAGTAAGGCAGTTAAATGCTGACTTCAGAGGTGCAGAAGGAGAACGTTCTTTAGGAGAATGCATGCAGAGCATGCTACACAGCGCACAGGAGGCGAAACTTGAGACGAGGAACAATGTTTTAATGTAAAGTTGAACGTTTCTTCGTCTGCACCGAGAGAATGGAGTGGCAATTTCTATTAACAGTAGATTTATTCTTGTGGTCAGATTTGAATGGTATGAAAACCATCATGCAAATATTCCTCTTTTTACTTCCTCATAACAAAGAATGGCCCTGTGTATCTTTCTGAGGAGGTGGGGGGGAGGGTTTGCACACCTGTTCAACTTAATCTATTCAAAACTGAGGCATGCACGGTAATTTAAATCCTATGCTGTTCAAAGGTCTTTCAGTCGGTCTGGTTAAGGGAGATCTAACCATTACGTGACTTCTATTAACCTCTGAATTTTATTGTGTTGTTCTTCCCAGAGCGCGTGGAGCGTATCCCTTGGATCGCCCCTGAATGTGTTCAGAACGTCAATCACTTAAGCATCGCCGCAGACAAGTGGAGCTTCGGGACGACCTTGCTTGAGATCTGCTACAATGGGGATCTGCCACTGAACGAGACCACCCTGAACGAGGTACAGTACTGGGATGGGTTCCAGGCCTAACGTTTGGCAAACAGTTTGTGTACATCCCTTGCAGCGGTGCTGCGGACCGAGCTGGAAAAAAAGAAAAAAAAAAACACAAAGCGTTTTTCCAACCTTACTAAACAAAACAAAATGGTATATCCCCCGAGAACAGGAGTGACCGCACGACAGTGTCTCCTGCTGAAATATCTGTCGTGCCGCCAGTGGGCTAACTCGCTGTTCTTGGTGGCCTGTTGGTCACAACTCCTCCCCATTTTTGACCACATCACAAAACCACAAACACAACTTTCACAACTCGCAGAGACTCTGCTGGGGAGGAATGACGGACTGACTGACTGACTGACTGGCCAGCAGGGGGGGTTGATGTATGGCTGTAACCAGCAGCTTTAGCCCCCAAAATCACAAGCACCAAAATCAAAAAGGCTGGGCTTGAAACTTGCATTAGCCCTGCACAAAGCCCTGGGCTTCAGAACTCCCTTGAATTAGGTATGCTGTTTAAATGATCATGTGCCAGACGTCTGTCAAATTGTTCCTTCCCTAAAACAACCCCTTTTAGTAGACCGAGACGTATTCATGCTGTTTTAAGTGCAGTCAATTCAGAATAACCACGGGCCTGATTGTTCGAACTCCTGGATACCTGGTCATTTTTAATAATATACCTAAACTTAGGTGAGTTCTGAAACCTTGGAGTGGGTGCAGCAGCAGCGCTAGTGCCTGGCTGTAAAAAGGGGCGTCTTTCGCGCTGAGTGACGCATCTATTTTTATTTCATTTTCTCTGCAGAAAGAGCGGTTTTATGAAGCCAAGTGCCACTTGCCGGAGCCGTCCTCGAAGGAGCTCGCCAGCTTCATCAGCAAGTGTCTGAACTACGACCCGGCGGACCGGCCGTCCTTCAGAACCATCCTCCGAGAACTCACCGAGCTCCAACAGAAGAGTGAGCCCGAATCTTAGTGTGCTTTCATTTTAGTTTTTATTAATCCGGGTTGTAGTCAAAGTTAAAAGCACGCAGGTGATTTGAGGAACGCCTTCATCGACGCTACACACCGACCGCACTGCACAGAATAGTGGCAGGTCTGCACCCTTGAAATATTGCACCAGACACAGAAGCACAGAAGCTGCAGTTCAGCACTGTTCGCACACTTTTACTCTCAAACAAACACAGGAACAAAACATGAGATTAAACAAACTCTTCTTACACTCCTCTCTCTATCTAACTAATCTAACTCTCTCTCCCTTTCATGCTGTTTAACCCACACCCCAAGCCAAGTTGGCTGCCAGCCACAAAACACACACGCACGCACACACCCATGTAGCGTTCTGTTATATTTTTCCCCTACAAATGTCAGAAAAAATCCACTGCAGTGGTGTAGATAAGGTTCTGAAGGAAAGCAGGTTTAACGCTGTCCTCTCGTTCACAGACCCCGATATATCTTCAAAGAGCGATATTCTACCCGATGCAGATCCCACAGTGTTCCTGAAGAGATATCTGAAAAAGATAAGAGACCTGGGAGAGGTGAGTCGGGGCATGCCTCGTGATCGGTGGGAAACAGCCTTGTGACGCGACCAGCTGCAACTCAAAACTGAGTGTCACACAACTAGACACGAACCAGCCACGATTTAACATGTGGACCCAGCAGAGAACCTGTGTAATGCATGTGCAGTTTTGAAAGAAACACATGCTATAGCACACATGTATTTTAATTTTAAAACATGATATCTGGTACTAGCTTAGGTTAAATTTAAGCTCTCGGTTTCTTTGCCTTATTCTCGGGTTATCTGTTTGCACTTGTACTCCCTGGGTTATTTCATCTCAGCAGTGTCTTCTGGGTCAAAGCATGCTACTGGCTGAAAGCATGTCAGTCAGTAGGGGAGGCAGCAGATTGGTTATTGACAGGAAAGAGGCCAGTGAAGGGGTGGGGACAAGTTGCACTCTCAATTTTCTTTTAACCTAGTTTTGAAGCCTGTTTTGTCTTTCTTTCAAAACTGCACATTTGAGACCTAGATAATGAATAGATGTGCACAACAGGGACATTTGATATGAAGTCTATAAAATCGTAACTGGAATAGATAAAGTAAACCCAAGACACGACTTCAAATGTAGCACAGAGAGAAGAGCAAGAGGGTGTAAATGCAAGCAGTAGAGTAGAGTTTAGAACAGAAGGTAGGAAGCATTGTTTTACACGGTTATAAATGCATGGAACCAGGTGAAGAAACATTTAAAAATAGATTCTAACAAGGCCTTCATGGGCCAAATGGCCTTTTCTCGTTCCCAAAGTTTAAAAGTTCTTTCTAGGTACAATTCCTTTTAATACCAGGCCAGCTTCTTTGCTGTGCTGTTGGGGTTTCAAACACTGACGCTGGAACGCTTGGCTTCCCCGCAGGGCCACTTCGGGAAGGTGACGCTGTACGTGTACGACCCTAACAACGACGGCACGGGGGAGTGCGTGGCTGTGAAATCACTCAAGCAGGACTGCAGCACTCAGCTACAGGCGGGCTGGATGCGAGAGATCGAGATCCTGAAAGCGCTCTATCACAAGAACATCGTCAAGTACAAGGGCTGCTGTAATGAGCTCGGTGCGGAGTCCTTTTAAACAGGAAGATCACATCCATGCCTACAGCAGTGTGCACATGTGTACCTGTGCTCTGCCATGCTTTCGCTGTGCTCGGTTACACTTTGCTGTGCTTTTACTATGGGGCAGACTTTAATAAGGGTGGCAAGTGTGATTTAATTGAGTCAGATAGCAACAGTAAATCCATTTTGTTTGTTCATTAGCTAAGGAGTGTAATAGGGTGGTATGCACTCTTAGTTCTACAATAAAAAAATGACCTCCAGATTTATCATTTATATCCTTTATGTACATACCTGCATGAAAACCTCTGGGGGTGAGCATTTTTGTGAGAATCAGTGATATAGAAACAGTAGGCACTCGTGTGAAAATGTTCAACCACTTTGTAGCTTTTATCAGGCATCTTTAAACAACTTCTAAAAAGTCTTCTGCGTTTCACCATGTGTGGCTCTGTGTTCCTTTTCTCTTACTATTTTAAATGAATTGCCCGTGTTGCCTATTAAAGTCATCAATTCAGGTAGACAAGCACAAATTTGCCTATTTTCACAATTTTCCAAGATTTTCAGTTCCAGTGGTTTGATTTCATACGCACAACAAATCAAAAACTACAGAATCAATGGGGTGTTCGAATACATTTGCACACTGCTGTTCTGTGGATGAATGCTAATTTAGGCCATTGAGGTTGCCCAGAGGAACCCAAGGAAATTCTGCCAACTTCTTTATTGTAAAACATCTATAAATATTTCATGTACAGTTTTTACAGCAGTAGCGGTGGGGATGTATGTTATGGGAGACTTTACTTTTGATGCAACAGCATTGAGCTGTTGTTTCACAGCTGTAGAGTATAAAGCAGATTGATCATTTGCAGGTAATCGGTTTTAAACCTGGCTCTTGTTTTGTTTGCTTCTCAGGAGGGCAGGTTGTCCAGCTGGTCATGGAATATCTTCCTCTTGGCAGCCTGAGAGATTATTTGCCGAAGCACCGCGTGGGTCTGGGGCAAATCCTGTTTTTTGCACAGCAAGTCTGTGAGGTAAGCTACAATCAACACTGAATGCATGCATAAGGAGGCTTGGTGGTTCAGTGGTTAGAGAAAGAGGCTTGATACCATAGTTCAACCCCCTAGTCTTTGGATAAAAGCATCTGCTACATGACTAATTAATGTGTGTGTGTGTGTTTCAGAAAATGTGTGTGACGACTTTTGCAAAAAAAAGTCTTTGTTGGTATTAACAATCCTTAGTTTGCACCAGAGAGGTCTGGTAAAGCATAGGGAAGCATTGTATAGCACAGGGCGGTATGGTAAAACATAGGGAAGCATTGTAAAGCACAGAGAGGTCTGGTAAAGTATAGGGAAGCATTGTAAAGCACAGAGAGGTCTGGTAAAGCATAGGGAAGCATTGTAAAGCACAGAGAGGTCTGGTAAAGCATAGGGAAGCATTGTAAAGCACAGAGAGGTCTGGTAAAGCATAGGGAAGCATTGTAAAGCACAGAGAGGTCTGGTAAAGCATAGGGAAGCATTGTAAAGCACAGAGAGGTCTGGTAAAGAATAGGGAAGCATTGTAAAGCACAGAGAGGTCTGGTAAAGCATAGGGAAGCATTGTATAGCACAGAGAGGTCTGGTAAAGCATAGGGAAGCATTGTGAAGCACAGAGAGGTCTGGTAAAGCATAGGGAAGCATTGTATAGCACAGGGCGGTATGGTAAAGCATAGGGAAGCATTGTAAAGCACAGATAGGTCTGTTAAAGCATAGGGAAGCGTTGTAAAGCGCAGAGAGGTATGGTGAAGCATTGTATAGCACAGAGAGGCATTGTAAATCATAGGGAAGCATTGTAAAGCACAGAGAGGTTTGGTAACGTATATTAAAAATAACATGGCAAATCATGGTATGTTTAGTGCACAGTATAATCTTGGGAAACGCATGTGGAAACTGCAGAATTAACTTGCCAAAATATTGTGTTAAACTTTCATTATCAACAGAGACCAGCTGGTCAAGTTTATAAATCTATATATGCTGTAATGTATGTATGTGTGTGTGTGTGTGTGTGTGTGTGTATATATGTCACAATATATAGAACACCATTACATCATGTAAGAATAAATCATATAATTTGAATGTAAACAATAACAAGTAGTTGTCATGCCGTCAAAAACCTATAAATACCTCCAATGTTTTGATTCAAACACAGGCTCCCTTGAGACAGATATGTACAACATATCGAAACGTTGGGCAGCTGGCTCTTTGAGCTAATATATATATATATATATAATGTATTTTTTTTTTTCTTCTTGTGCAGGGTATGGATTACCTGCACTCTAAGCGCTATATCCACAGAGACCTCGCTGCTAGAAATATCCTTGTGGAAAACGAGAACGTCGTGAAGATCGGAGATTTCGGACTCAGCAAATACATCCCTGAGAACGCAGACTACTACAGGGTCAAGGAAGACGGAGACAGCCCCGTGTTCTGGTAAATAGGAGGGGTTCGGCTGGTGAAGGCACGGTCGCTTTTCAAGTGTGTGATTTAAGACTTTGCTTTGTGAACTGGGCAGTATGTTCACATAAGTAAATGAACCTGAAGCATTTGTATTCGGGCTTGATGTAAAGGTTGGCCAGTGACTTGATACATAAGGATTGTTCGTTCTTACGTTATGGCTGTCTTTGTCGTGATGGTGAATGCATTATTGTTTAGTTATATAATTGGAAAAGGCTTAGTGGGGAAACTCACCTGTGTTAACTGGAGGGTGAAGAGAAAAGAAGATGTTTTTCAGTGCATTTGTTCTAATTGTATTTCTGCAAATACAACGCCCTCAATAGCAGTGCGAGATGTACTGGCTCGCTTTAGGAACATTTAACCAGGAAGTGCAGGTCAAGTTTAAAAACCTTTGCCCTGTTGCCCCCTTGTGACAGGTAGTGGCAGCACAGCATCAGCGCAGCAATGTTGATTTCTTTGCTCTTTTTGCTCCGCAGGTATGCAATCGAGTGCCTGAGAGAAAGCAAGTTCTCCTTCGCGTCGGATGTCTGGGCATTCGGGGTGGCCCTGTTTGAGATCCTGACCCACTGTGATAACCGGCAGAGCCCCCCAGCAGTGAGTGCAGCAGCTGTCCCAGATAGAGAAGGAGCGCTAGCAGAAATACGCGGGACAGATTATTATTCTTATTATTAAACAGACACTTATTCAAAGCGATTTAGAGACTAGGGGGTGAACTATGCATCGACAACTGCTGCTGTTGCAGAGTCACTTAAAATAGGAGCTCGTTTGTTTTACGTCTCATCTGAAGGACGGAGCACAAGGAGGTTCAGTGACTTGCTCAGGGTCACATGCACAGTGAGGCAGTGGCTGAGCAGGGATTTGAACCTCCCTGTCATCAGGACCCTTTTCTGTAACCACCGGACCACCAAGCCTCCTCCAAGCTGTGGCCAAAAGTTTTGCATCCTAATTTAAAATTGTGATATTTCGAAATCCAACTTGAAATAATGTACTACTATTATGGCTTCTGGTAGACTTTTGCGATATCATTGTGTAGTGTCTTTTGATCACATGATGTTAAATAAAAGATCAAAATTATGTTGATATATATAATATATATATTATATATATATATATATTTTTTTTTTTTTATGTCTCAATCCAAAAATTCTTGGTGATGCAAAACTTTTGGCCAGAGCTGCAAACAAATTCCCTTATTGCTAACTGTCTAACAGCTCTCAACAACTACAACAGTGTTTATTAGTATTCAAATTAAAAGGGATGCACAGAGACTTTTTTTTGATGCAGTACTTTCCAGGCATCTTGGTAAAAATGACAAATCCTTCTTTTCCGTTTTAGAAATTCTTCGAGATGATCGGCAACATGCAAGGGCAGATGACTGTGATGCGTCTCATCGAGCTTCTGGACCAAAAACGCCGTTTGCCTTGTCCTAAAGACTGTCCGCACGAGGTAAGGGCGTCCAAAACTGTCTTGAAGACAAGGGGAGGGCGACGACGTTCATTCCAGTACTCCATTCACAGATCCGAAGAGCCAGACTTCCACGCTGCCCAAAATGATTATTTAAAGGGGAGAGTTAGCTGACTCAATATAAAAGGAGGCAACAGGAATAGCACAGTTCCAGCTATGGAAATAAGACTCCCATTGCATAGCAGTTTGACGAGTTTAATAAGACAGCTTGTTACCTATACACACTGTGGCTAATCAAGCTCAGAGTGAAACCTGGAATGGGTGAAACTGCTATGCAATAGGAGTCTTATTTACATCTTATGTGCTACCTTTGTCTCTTAATCGGAATATAACATGCATTGGATATATGTACTTCTATTTGATCATCCAGAGTAATGCACTTTGTAATAAAACCGAAATAAGAGTGTGTAACAGGGAGGTGTGTTACGTGTGTGGATCGTCACTGAATAATAATGATTCAGACACAGAGCATTGGGTGTTGACACGCCGCACAGGCACACAGATTTATTAACACACAAACATGTGCTGACACTAGGGCACCAGCAACGGTAGCCCTGGTGTCAGATTTAATAAAGACAACCAAACGAAACAAAGCTAAAAATAAAAGTTTGCCACACAAGGCGAGCGCCAGGCTCATTATAAAGAAACAAGATGTGCATCAAAGCCCAGTGCGTTTCACTGCACCCTAGTGGTTTGTGAATACTGCCCAAAGTTACTTGAAAAATAATTACAACACATGAGGCAGATGCATAAGAGAGCTCAGTGGAAGACCCAGATTACTCTACATAACTGACTCAGGCTGGAATCGAATACTTTCCCAGATAATAAAACAGGTGCTTGGAGCCAGTTCTGAGTGACCTTTCAAAAAGTCCATCACCGGTTTAAAATGTCACCTTGTAAAAGTTTAAACGCTGCCTGCTCTTGCTAAGAAGCTGGATTCCCCGACACGCAGAAGTCTGTATGTAGGCGTCAACTGAAACCTGGCATTTTTAAAGCTTTTTATTGATACTTGATTTTATTATTTCTCGCTGTAGGTTTATTTGCTGATGGAGAGATGCTGGGAAAGCGATCCTGCATGCCGTCCGGCATTCACAGATCTCATCTCATCCGTGAAAGAAATAGCCAAGCGGTATCGCCAACCTGCCACTGTCAAGCTAAACCTGATGAGCCAGCCCTGAGGGTCAGCACCAGTGGACGCCGTGCTCCGACTAATTATATCCCACCCCAGCATGGGAACCACTGAATCGACCGCCTTCACCAGTTGCCTGTTTTTTGTTTTTTTTTTGTTTGCAAATCTATGGACGAAATGCCTTCAAAAAGCAGATATTTTTTTATATATATATATATATAGCGCAGCTAATGTGGGTTGCCATTGTAAAGGTGAACTAGCGTGAAGTGAGTGTTGTACTGCTTCAGATAAACATGCACATCTGTTCGGGGGAAGTGATGATCATGCCATGGGACTGGATACGCTTGTCAGCTTTCCAGCTTGGAACTCCGAAGTGCTTTTTGATTCTGTCTTGGATTTTAAACTTCTTCCGTTCATCAGTTTGGTGACTAGCTAAATCATGCCAGGTGGTCGCTTGCTGTAGGCTGGCTGAGCTCAGTGCTGTCGTGGTGTAGTCGGCTGCTTTTCAACTGAGAGTCTTGGGAACCCAGTCAGCCTGATCTTGAAGCATAAAACGAACATCAAAAAAAGAGGAGCAAAAATGTAAACCTCTAGGTATAACGACTTGACTGCGCTTTCCCGCGATCTGTGTGGCCGCCTAGCAAGGTTTTAAAACGTTATTAATATTTTGCTCCTCTCTGGCACACACACACACAAAAAAGCCATTGTCTTCAAAAATCATGCAATGTTTGCCTTTCTGCTGGAGTGAATGACCGCAATCTCTTTGCAGCGAACCTGACTGCATGTTCAGTGCTAATCCGGAATAACAGGAAGATCTCAACTGTAGCGCAGCACTTCAGAACATATGGATAAACAATACAGGGCACATGCTTTCTCCTTCATACGTTATAATTAATCAAAGCAAGAATCAAGTGCAACGTGTGTGTATATAAATAAAATATATACTGTGTATTATGTAATATTATACTGCCTATTATAGCATCATTTTCCTTTTTAAGCCATGGTTGATAATATTGTCTCTGTTAAACTGTGTTAATGGCTATGCAGAAATGAATTGTATCTTGTTTTAAGCACGGACCTACAGCTGTTGTCAAAAGTTTTGCATCACCTAGAATTTTAGGATTCAGACACAATAGTAGTAATTAATAAAAAAATTTAAAAAAACTACACAAACATCATTTAGATCTTTTATTTAACATCATGTAATCAAAGAAACTACAAAATGATATTCTAAAAAAAGTATACTGGAAGCCATCACAGTAGTACAGTAGTATTTCATGTTAGCTTTTGAAAAGTCACATTTCAGTTGTTCGTTAAGTATGTGGAAAACTACAAAGCGGTGTGCAGTTCAATATGTGAAGGTAACATTATTCAGCAGGTTTCATTCGACTCTAAGAAGAAAAATGTGTTAATTCTATGGGGTGATACTAAACTTTTGTCCACAGCTGTGCAGCATAATGAAGCCTGTGGGGGGAAAAACGTCTGTGTGTTTACTATTAAAAATCATGATGTCTGATTTTCTTTGCCCTGTTTCCTCTGTTCAAGTATAAAACCATCACAAACCAAGCGAGTCTTATGTAGACAGGGGGTCGAGCTGAAAGAGTTCACTGCAAATAAAGTAATTGCATACATTTTCTGAGCCGTGCACATCCCACAGCTGTATAGGTCTGCAGTCGTGTGTTTTCACTTGAAAACACGGTATCGGGCACCACGCTATGTTAAAGGAAAGCCATGCTTTCAGACTGTGTTGTACTCCCTCAGGTGAACTTAACTGAGAATGTGTGTAATTAGATTTTCAATGGTCTTTGTTATTGTGATACAAACAAACATTCAATACAGCGCAGGAATAATAGATCACCCACCACCTGTAGAAAGAAGGGGAAATGTGTTTGAAAACAAACCGTGGAGATACTTCTAGGCACGGCCGTAACCAGATATGAGGACACCGAGGTCGTGTCCTCGGTAGTTGTTGTTTTTTTTTGCATCATCAATGCTGATGCACATGTAAAAATTCTGGTCAAGTACAAAAGACTCCTTTAATTTCCTCTGTTGGTTTGCTGTGTAATATAGATTTGGAGGTTGAATAGTAAATGCCAAGCAGTGATATAAATACTGCCAGATAGAGCTTGAAACCTAAGTGTGACGTCGGTAGAATGTCAACTCTGGTTCCGACGCTACTTGCAGGCTTTTGATGCCATGGTAACTACACTCACTTATTTCTATTTAAATATATTAATGTGTGTGTGATGCCATTTCCTGCATAGTTTGTTACATTTTTGGCAAAAGATACCATAAACAAGGTTGTTAGTTTTGCATGACGGGTTTCTTTGAGCTAATATATAAAGCATAATACATTTCATTAGCGCTTCTCTTTCATTTACTCTGTGTTACATCTTAGAACAAAGGTGTTTATCATGTTTGCAATTAGAAGAACCATTACAGAATCATGACATACGATCCCATCTGCCTCGCTTAAGGGGGTGGTCACACTGGGGAGATATTTAATAACAAAAAGGGGGTGGATTTATTTAACCTCGTGTAGAACCAGATATCATATTGCAGCCAGCATGTATTTTTGCATTTTAAAACACGCTTTCTATGTATATATATAATTTAAATAAACATTTGAGGCGAAAGCATGTTAGTGATTCTCACGATGCGTGATATCATTAACCCTGTTTCGTATACCTCATTGCAAAAATAAATAAATAAATAAAGTTAGCATCATTTTTTATTGGTATTTTATTTAATTTCGTTGAAATCGTATATGAAGAAAAAAAAAACGCATTAAAAAATGCTAAGGAAATCCAGGAGTGACTCGCTGCGAGTCGCAGGGAGACGGATACAAACATAATATTTAGCAGCTTCAACATGCCCTTCATAATGCCCACGGTGTGGATTTGCATCCCATGTGACCTGCCAAAAAAAAAAATCCAAAACTCTCATCCAATGAGAAGAGCTCTTACTACCCGTCTGTTTTGTTTAAACTGATCCAATGCAGTGACCTGTTGCTGTTGCTAGATTGAATCTTCCCAATGATGGAGGCAGCCGTGTCCGTTAGCGCCGCAACCGGTAAAGAGACCGTCAGAACCGAGCCGAACTTCGGCGCCGAACCGCACCACGACCTCGCCGCCGAGCAGGGAGAGTATGGGTACTGGGCCCACGGAGAAAGCGCGGATCCGGGGGATCCGGGTGAAGAAGAAGCCGCGGCGGGGTTAGAGAGCCGCCGAAGGTTAGATGAGGAGCTCTCGCCGCTCAGTCCGGAGGAGATTGAAAACCGGCTGGAGCGGACCCAGAGGGAGTTTTGTAACCGTCGGAAAATCATTATAAAAAACCTGCCGGCTGATGTCACAAACCAGGTAGCTTTCTGACTAGTTTTCTAAACTTTATACACTTTTTTTTTTTTTTTTTTTGCTGGGACAGGGAACGATAGAGAAGAACTTCCCGTGAAACATTTTCCTGCCAACTCTCACGGATGCAGCGTGACAAGCAGCGTTGTGTTTTTTTTGTTTTTGTTTGTTTTTTTAATTTATTTATTGTCTGTAGTTTAAAAATTGTGCGATTTAAAAGGAGTAATCGGTTATGTAAACCTAGAAGCTCCCCCCTCCCCGTTTTTTTTTTGTGAACTGTATTATTTTACCGTACTCCTTGGTTGTTTCAATATATTGATAACGCCCAAAAACAGTTGGGGAAATAATATACCTTTTAGAATGAACTGCCTTCCTCGCGGAATTAAACGCTACTTTTTTACCGAAGGAAATCTGCTATAGTTAGATGGGGAATTTTATTTAATTATTTTCCTAAACTTTATTTGAGTGGGGTGGCTTCACACGAATCCGCTGCCACTTTTTTTAAAAAAACGAAACACAATAAGTATAGAAATGTCTATATGACGTTAATCCTTTTGTTTTGTAGAGAGACACACATGCTTTGTGGTTTCTAGATCAAATGTTGACCAAAAACAGTATGGGGAGGGAGGAATGAGCCTTTTTACTTATACTGCAGCTTATTGCTAAAGGAAAGTGCTGGAGAGGCGAGTGGTCCCTGTGACCTGCTGAGGGCTAGATCACAAAGCAAATACACTTGTCATGTGACTTTTGACACCGTGTAGAAAGTAGTGTGTGTGTTTTTTGTTTTTTTAACCCTGTCATGGCGTTTCTGTAAATATCCAGCAGACTCACAGGCCTTAAAAATGTACTGTCCAGTTAAACCAGATTAAAGTTGTCATGTGAGACTACATCACAAAGCAGAGTATAGTAGGCAAAGCCTGCTAATCATCCACTTTAGTGATACATTCAAAGATGATATAATTCACTTTAAATAACCCTACGGTGGCTGTGTGGTCCAGTGGTTAAAGAAAAGGGCTTGTAACCAGGAGGTCCCCGGTTCAAATCCCACCTCAGCCACTGACTCGCTGTGTGACCCTGCGCAAGTCACTTCACCTCCTTGTGCTCTGTCTTTCGGGTGAGACGTAGTTGTAAGTGACTCTGCAGCTGATGCATAGTTCACACACCCTAGCCTCTGTAAGTCGCCTTGGATAAAGGCGTCTGCTAAATAAACAAATAATAAATCTAACCTAACACTTGGTTGAACATCTGCCGTGTCATACAGCCACCCTATTAGCTACACTTCACATAATGGTACATTTGATTTAGAAATGTGGCTACTGGAGTTTATTTGAATGACTTCAATCCATTGAATAATTAGTTGAAAATCCTAAGAGATTCTCGCCATTCGCTGCCTGCAGTGGATTTCAGGTGACGTCAAGCCATGCAAAGGTCAAACAAGAAGACATGCCGTAAACAAAAAAAAACAGCTCACTGACCATTTTTTTATTATTTAGCAGCACAGTTTTATTGCAGTAGGTGATAAACCCGAGTTGTGCAGTGAAAACGGGAATTGTGAAGTGGAGTTCAGGAAGTTGTTGGTAGCTATTTGATATTAACTTGCAAGCTATATGCATAACCTTTGTGTTTTTTTTGTAGGAGGTCCATGATCTGTTAAGCAATTATGACTTGAAATACTGCTTTGTGGATAAATATAAAGGAACAGGTGAGTAATCTGGCATGTTGAACAGTTCGCTGTTATTTTTTTGGTTTATAAACAGCATAGCACTACCAGTTTACACCCTAGTCCAAATACCCCCCCAAACTAGCAAGCTGCAGCAGTTGTGACTTCCCTTTTCCGACTTTAGTTGCTGTCAAACAAAAAAGGAAGTCTAATTTAAACTTGAGTGCCAGCCTGGGAAAAACAGGACAAAATGCCTGTTTGTGTGAGCCATGCTTGTTTCGTTTCTGCCACAAGTGCAGATGTTTTAAGTGTGGCATGTGGCTTTTCTTTTCCCCTGTATTTTAAAAAGAAAAGAAAAACACATTTGTAGTACACAAGCCGGTCTTAAATCCCTCTAACCTTGTCAAGGGGATTCCCATCCTTTGTCTACAGCTGTGACCAAAAGCTTTGCATCAACATATACAAACATAATTTAGATTTTTTATTTAAGATCGATTAATCAAAGAAACTACAAAATATTGCAAGTTTCTACCGGAAGCCGTAATAGTAGTACAGTGTTTCATGTTTGATTTTAAAATGTCATATTTTTAATTAAGTGTATGGAAAACTGCAAAGCGGTATGCAATTCAATATGTTAACGTAACATGATTGTGCATTTGACTTTGTGACGCAAAATGAGTTCTTTCTATAGGGGGATGCAGTGCTTTTGGCCAGAACTGTGCAGTATAGTTCGGCTGTTTGTGTTTTATACTGTAGTGGGAACCTTTTTTTAAAAAATCAATACAATAAAATTAAGCGAATGTCTCTTCCTTTCAGCTTTCGTGACGCTGCTGAACGGCGAACAAGCCAAGTCCGCCATCAAGGAGTTCCACCAGTACCCTCTACGGGACAGGGAGGTCTCTGTGCAGCTCCAGCCCACGGACGCCTTGCTGTGCATCGCCAACCTGCCCCTGTCCTGCACGCAGCAGCATTTCGAGGAGCTGGTCCGGCCCTTCGGCAACCTGGAGCGCTGCTTCCTGGTCCATAGCGAGCTCACGGGCCACTCCAAGGGCTACGGCTTCGTGGAGTACATGAAGAAGGACTCGGCCGCCCGGGCCAAGTCAGAACTGCTGGGCAAGCAGCTGGGCACGCGCACGCTGTACGTGCACTGGACTGAAGTGAACTCCCTCACCTACCCGCTGCTCCACTCTCGCTGCCTGTGCGTGGACAGGCTGCCCCGTGGGCTTAAAGACGTGGAAGACTTGAAGGAAGTGTTCGCTGAGTTCCACATGCCTATATTTTGCCAAGTAAGGCTAAAAGTGTTTTTTTGGAGGGGGTGTTTTTTAAAGAGCGGAAGGCTAGGAAGGGAACTTATTTTTATTTCTTTATATTTTACATGCAAGTGTTTTGATGGTCTTAATTTGACCTACAGTAAAAAAAAATCTGTGTGTTATCCCAGAGTAGGAATCCCATCAGAAGTGTTTTTATTTTTTGTTCCGATTGCAGTGTGAACAGGACGGCTCATTCCTATTGCGTAGGGCTGTGGTGCCACCTGGAACGCTTGTTGGTTACTGCCGTGGAGCATTTTCTATTGTTGCAGGGGCTATGGATTATGGAATTGTGTGTGTGTGTGTGGAACAGAGGCCTGCTCTGTAATGCAGTCTAAGCGGTGTCAGTTGAGCAAGCTTCGTGCTAAAGAACGTCCAGTAATGCAGGCTTTTTTCTTTCAAAGGCAGTAATTGCTGTGCATGCAGAAAGTAGACCACCAGGACCATGATGTACATAGTGACCATTGTGCGATCCGTTCCAGCCTACTGTTTTTGTACCTTACTGAAAATGAAATGTGTGTGTTTTTTTTATGGGCTGTTTTTAAATGCCGCTTATCTTTTTTGCCCTGCTTTCCATCATAGAAAACCTTCAATGGAACCACCTGACAGTCACAGGTGGTCATTCTGAAATCTGAGTGACCTGCCCACACAGTGTAAATTGGAACTGCCCTGTTCAGCTCTCTTTGTGTTCCTTCCTTTCGGTTTACGTGATGAAGCCCTTTCTGGAACTTGTACAATGGCTGTCCATTGGGGGACCTTTTGTTATGTTAATTGAGTGTTTTGGCAGTTGGGGTGGCTGCTTTTTGTACAAGAATCGCAGAGTCTGAAAGGAGAAATTGAACCGCTGAGTGGTTTTTTTTGGTTCCATAATGTGCTCATTAGCCTTGGCCTTTTCAGACAGAGGGTGCCTATGGAGTTTTTAAAAGCAACCATGTCACGCGTGTGCATGTTGTGTACTGATCAGGAAGTTAAGAGTTTTTTTCACAGCTCCTGTAAAATTGTGTTTAAACTCCCGGGGGGTAGTTTCACATGACAGCTCTAGGCAGCAGTGTATTAAACCCAACTCTCTTCCATTTAATAAAGAAGAAAAGAACACGTCTATCCTTTAATCACCAAGATGGATTTCTACTAAACTTTATCGTTCTGTCTTTTTTTATAGGTGGGTTAAATCAGATAGCTTGTTAAGTGCTAGCTGTGCTTTGTGTAACTGGTCCCTGTAACCTGGGAAATGTACAGGTGGATTGCAATGCATGCTTATTGTTATGGCTAATGTAGTAAAATGTTATATAGTGTGTGTGTGTATATTGCACCTTCTAAAAAATATATATATTATATATATATATTTTGAGGTGCAATCGGCACTCTAATTTCATATTCTATTATCGTATAGACATTTAACACTAATCAATGCATTGAATTGATGTTTTATTTGTCAAAATAAGCAAACGTTAGTTATTTAACAGATCTAATAACTAAAAACACTGTTGTGCATAAGTTAAACAAAAAGGCACGACTTGCATTCCAATTAGAACACTCCCGAGTATAAAAAAAGAATACAAAGGACTTGCGTTTAAAAGCTGAAAAGAATATGCATGCGTCCACATCAGATTAACATTGTAATAATAAAAAATACTATTGGCAGAAGTAATTTCTGAACTACGGTTGTTCAATACTGTTTAGAAAGCATTTGAATTAATGTCACAAACCCTGACTAATGTAACTTATCGTACTAAATTCAGCTGCTTTTTCTATAATGCTGCCATATAATCCAAACGCAACGTGCTTTGAAGCAAAAGGTAATTGGTAGATTTAATAGATAGTGTTGCCTTAATTAAAAAAAAAAAAAAAAAAAAAAAAAGTGAATACTTGGCCTACTTCTGACTTGTCTTACTCAACGTGTAATGTAGGCAGGAAGTGTGTATCCTAGCAACGTGCAAAATCTAATATACTAGCATTAGAAGCAGCGCACTCGCACTCAAGGCTTTAATGCATACCTGCAACAGGAGACTTAAAACTGGGTACTAATTGAATGCATCGATTCACCAAAATGTAATCGAAGCTCTAAAATTTAAGGACAGATGATCAATAACGATGCATTGTGTAATTGTTGCACCCCTGTATAAATGTGTGTGTTTAGTTCTCATTGCATTTGGTTCATCTTAACTCGGTCCCTTTTTGTGGTGGCATGTTTATAAAGCATGTCTTAATCACAGGCCTCTTTGTTTGTCAGCTGGCTCAGGGACAGGATGCCCAGTTCAGGCGCTTTGCAGTGTTGGAGTTTGAGACGCCAGAGATAACGGAGATGGTCCAGAAGAGTACAGACGGGCTGGCTTTTGGCAGGAGCCACATCCGGGTGTCCTTCTGCGCGCCCGGGCCCCCGGGACGAAGCATGCTGGCAGCGCTCATAGCAGCACAGACCATGGTGTGTGTTCAGTGGGCTTTAACCAGCCTGTAGACTGGGAAGGTTAGGCTCTGATACGATCTTGAACAGGTCGTGGTGTGTGTTTTAACCAGCCTGTTCAGCGGTGGCCAAAAGCTTTGCATCACTCTGTAGAATTCTGTGGAATGAAACCTGCTGAGTAATGTTACGTTAGCGTATCGCATTGCATTCTGCTTTGTAGATTTCCAGATACTTCATGAAAAACTGACATTTTCAAAATGAAAATGAAACATGAAATACTGTACTACTGTTATGGCTTCTGGTAGACTTGAGATTTATTTTTTAGATTCTTTGATTACGTGATAATAAATAAAGGATCTAAATGATGAAAAAACAGTATGTATGTCTCAATCCTAAAATTGTAGGTGATGCTAAACTTTTGGCCATAGCACTGAAAAGGTGAAAGGTTGGGGTCTGATGTGATCTTGCACAAATTAACTATTATGTTTTGATTTTTAATGTGACATCTGGATCGAGGTGGATCTGGTACCACATTATTATTATTATTATTATTATTATTATTATTATTATTATTATTATTATTATTATTTATTTCTTAGCAGACGCCTATAATTGGCAACCATGTCATTGTTGCTTTTTAATCAGGTTTAATCCTTTCTGTCATGGGATTAGATGAAATTGGTTATTTCTTCATTTAAATTAGGTTTTTTTTGTGTGTTTTTTTACTGCTGCATATTGCGATGGTGCGTTGCTGAATATCTGCCTTTACATGCTTGTTGCAGGCACTGAATAGAGGAAAGGGGCTGCTTCCCGAGCCAAACCTAATGCAGATTCTCAGCAGCCTCAACAACCCCACCACTCTGAAGCTCCTGATGAACCCTCTTCTGCAGGCACCCCCAGGGAGAAAACACGGTAACAAGCATGGTAATATAAAGCACAGTGCAGTACTTGCCAAAATTCCAGTACTGATGTCATCCTGTGCGTAGAGCACCACGGCTGAATGCAGTGTTCAAAAATTGAAACAAAAACAGCCATACCTGGTACCTTTTTTTTTTTTTTTTAAGCCGTTATTACCAGAATGAATAAATAAATTAATGTGTGTTGCTTCCCGGCCCTCTCGCCCAAACTTGTACGATGACACCCTACACAGGACGTATTCACTTATAACTTGTTTTGTGTGCTGTGTTGCTTGTAATGTCATTTTAAAAGTGTACATCTTCCTGGTTGCGGAGATTGAAACCAGATCCCTCTGCGTATCTGTTTCCAGGTTTCTGGTGTGGGCTCAACTGGCTACTGTTCCCAAAGAACCGTCAATAAAAGACTTATTTTTATACAGAGCTCTTTATGCCTTGGCATCCCAGAGCGCTGTACAAAATTTAAAAACAAGAGCTTGTCTGTACAATCCACTCCAGCTACAACCAATTTAAGCCAATTTAAAAAAAAAAAAAAAAGTTTATAGGTCAAGTTGATATGCAATAGGTGTTTTATTGATATCATTTAGTGGTGTTTGTAGCCTGAATGCCTCCCAAGAATCATTTTTTCCAGATGAACTTTGGATGCTACTAAAAGTGCCCTTGTATAGAAGTTTCTCGTTGCTGTTAGGGCTGTAACAGTCTTATCATCTTGTAGGAATTCTTGGAGCTGCTCCCACGGTGCCTTTCCTGGGAAACCCTGCCCTGTCTGGAGCTCTCCTGCAGCTCCTGCTACAGAACCAGAACCAGCTGCAACAGGTATGAAAAACAATGCATCCCATAGGGGACAGAGAAAGCAGGTGTGTGAGCATTATTGTGGGTTGTAAAGAGGAGAGCAGCATTGTGCCTCTTGTGGTGGTTTTTTTTTTTTTTTTTTTTTGTTTCATAAAATATTTACTAATTTAAGGAAGAGTGCATTATTTTTAATTTTAAAATCTTAGTTGGTAATTATTTATTTCTTAGCAGACGCCCTTATCCAGGCTGACTTACAGTTGTTACGAAATATCACATTGCAGATAAGAGCAGTTATAAAATACAATAGTCGGTAGTAAATAAGAGCAAAATCAAGTAAGAGTATAAATACAGTAAATTAAGTTTGAGAGCCATTTCGACTAACAGCAGTTAAACTTACAGAAATATTTTCTTAAGAGTAAATTCCATTAAGAGCAAGTAGTAAGTGCAATAAATGAATAAGAACGATTTCAGATAAGAGCAATTGCAAAAAACGTGTAATATACTGGAAAATTGACGTGTAGAATACACACACACACACACACGGTCGAATTGGATACTGTAGCACACGCGAGTGTGTGCTGGGAAGGAGTAATTATAACCCTTTGAGGACTGCGATGATGTAAACATGATCATACTGAAGTGGTGTTCTGTGCCCGTGATTGGGAACCTCAAACGCATTTCATTTCTTTTGAATTACTGGGCCACCATACTATTGCATCTCCTTGAATAGGGGAGTTTTTTTTTTTTTTCTCAATGCAACGTCACTGAGCCGGGCATTACATTTTTAAAGGGGCGGAGACATTTTACAGCAGCATGCAGAAACAAATCATCACAGGAACTTGTTTACAGTGACAAAAAATGCCAGAAAACACCTTAAATCCAATGTATTTGACTAGTAGTTAGCATGTGTCTTAATATATATGTCTGTCTGATGCCTGTGGAAGTTGAACTGGGGGATGGGGGGGGCGAGGATAATCTTTGGCTCCTGACCAAATCCTTTGGTGCACATTGCACACAAGCATTCTGCATGCCTGTCAAACTTTTTCAATTGGATTTCTTTCTCCTTTTGTAGCTATTTTTAACTTGCTCTTAATTTGAACAACCCTACTCCTGGTTGAAAAAAACATTTTAATTCCTGCTTTCTCATCTCCTGGCACCAACGATTCTTCCTGTATCTGCTGTCTTTCTCTTTCGCTTCCGTTTTCCCTTCTCTGTATTGCTTTCTCTACCTGCATCACGTGGCAGAACGTCTTGCTCGGGAACCCTCTGCTCCTGCAGAGTCTTGTTTGGACACGGCTGCTGCAGAATAAGGAAAACCAGGCAGTCCTGAGTGTGAGTTCATGCAAGAGAGTCAAACCTGAAGCAATGTGCTGTGCTGTGGTGTGCTGTGGAGTCTTTCTTGTGATGTGTCTTGGCAAAAACAGGAGGCTACTCCAGTCTTCAAAGTGAAATTGAGGGGTGGAGTTATGCTCCATTAGTTTTGCCGTGTTGTTTTTTTTGTCACTTGTGTGCGGTTTTTAAAAGTACAGCATGCATAATGAAGTGTGCACATTGGTTTCATTTATCCACGGAAGGGTTAGGAGTACCTTTTACGTTCTTCCCTGAAAATTCCTAACGCAAGTACATTTGTCGTTTTGCTTGATGTAACTGGATTGTGAGATGAAGTCGAGATGAGATTACTGACCTGCATCCCCCCTATTCGTTCACAGCACCCCGGTATCATGGGAGATTCTCCTCATGCAGTTTTACCGCAGCAGAATGTATTGCAGCAAGGACTGGCTATGCTGGGGGATCTAGCTGCAGGTATTTTCTTTTGATACGTCGCCAATCTACTAAATGAATTGCAAACCTCTAAAGCTGAGGGAACTCAAAGCCACATTTTCAGGAACAATGGCTTGAAACCTGGTCCCAGGAGACCTAGTCTGAGGCAACTTTGCTGTATCAAACTCCAAGTCTCCCCCGGTGTGTCGTGCAGTGGCCTAAAACCTAGTCTCCTGAAACCCAGGTTCCAAGCCACAAAGTGGCTTCGTGTTCCCTCAGCTTAAGATCTTAAATATGACTTGCCACAGCTGTGAAAATGTACATCATTTCATGATGGGTTAAGATTTCGCTGCAGTGTGTATACTGCTTTCTTAACAATGTTCTGGTAAAGGGTCATTGGTCCTAGTAAACAAAATTATCTTCAGTGTTAGAATTTGCTTTTGTAGACACTTGAACTACTAAAGGGATCTAGAAACTGGAATTACCAGTTTGTATCAAAGGGGCAAACTAGTACCTGTGCATGCATATTTCCCTGTTTTGTCATCGGTAAATTTTTATTATGCCACTTTTAATAAGACTGAGCTTTTCCCTCAGCTGGTCTGTCTCCTGATGTTCCCTCTGGACCAATGAAGTCTCCCAACACATTCTACGGGCTCCGTGGAGTCCCGACAGATAGAGAGTCCCCCACAGCAATGGGGGAGCACCATCATCCGCAGGCCAACCAGCCTCCAGCCCTTCAGGGCATGGGCAGCCCGCTGCTGGGGTCTATTCTAGGAGGGATGCAACAGCAGAGCCAGAGTCTGTCTGGGGACAGTGGCTCTGCATTGTCTGGGGTAAGGAAAAGTGCATTTGTTTTCAACCCTCCTTTTATCTGATGCCTGTAGTTTTTCTATTTTATGTAAGCATGCATGTTGTCTTCAAACAGTGAAGTGTGTAATGATGAGGGCTCTTGAAAAGGAATGGATGGTGTCCTGTGTAAATAACTATATGCCTTGGTTTTTTTTGTTTTTTTTTAATAATAGGTTTCAATATTGGGAGAACCACCTAAAGACTTGAAGATTCCTCAGAACCCGTTCCTAAACATCCAGAGTGTGTTTCCAAGCGTGGGCATGCAAGGTAAAAATTTTACATTTTATTAAGGCTGCAATCTTTCAACTATACACTGTATAACTGAGGCTTGTGTGGGCAGCCTGGCTACGTTTTGCAATACCTTTTTTAATTATTGGCTTTTGAGACGCTTGGAAATGATCACAAGGCAGGCAGCTGACCTCTTCATTAATGTAATTTAGCCCTTTTGAATTGTCTGACCCATTGCAGTGTTCAGTGTGTCTGAAAGGAGCTGATCTCCTGTGCGTAAATGTGATTCTCTTATAGTTTGATCCTGTTTTAAATTTAACTTTTATCTATTAATCCCCCCAGCTGTGAACTCCAGACCACACCCCTACAGAAAGAAGCCAGGGATTTTGGGGAGCATGTCCAATCCTAGAATTGCGCAGAATTCCCATTCTGATTTTGCGGTTCCTTCTAGCAGTAGATACCAGGATAACTATGCCTTTGGAGAATACAAACAGGTAAACCCAAAGACTTAATAATGATGCTACCTTTCTTTTTGCAATGAGGTATGTGAAACAGGGTATAAAATGTACTGAAAGGTTGGATCTGGTCATCCAAATGATCAGTTTCTCCTTGTGATACTCGAGTCGCTCTCAAATGTATATGAGGCGGTTTGAACAACGAGCGCTCAATCCTTTATGTACCTCAAGGGGTTAAATTGTTTTGATGTCTGCAAATGGGTTTCTCTGCCTCCCTCAACAGGGCAGTCTTCCTCCTCCTGAGAATGTGTTTGTATTGCAGAATGCCATATATAAATTCAGATCTGCCACAGCTTGATATCCTGAGAGAAATGCCCACAAGTGCAACAGAAGTGTATGGTTAGGGTAAAAAGACCGCGGTGGCTTTTTAAATGCTTTATGATGGTTTTACGTTTTCTTTACAGGATTCCTTGTCACATGTGTACCAACACCATGAGCCTGCTGACCCTACATCAATGAGAGGGTATGGCCACCACAGACAAAAGGTAAATCAAAGCTTAAAAGAGTAAGTATGCTAGAAATGAGAAACTTCGTCAGACACAACCACCAAAAATCAAAACGTCAGACAAATTTGAGCCACTTCAAAACTTAGATGATCAAAACCAACATCAAGAGAATGAAAGGAACAACATCCAGGACCCTAAAAACCAGTGCAGCCAGGCAGCAAAAAGGGAGGTGATTATTGGGGGACTCCATATTGAGAGACCCAGCAAGTTCAGTGTTCAGTCTGGACCCCCTTACTACAACAGTGTGCTGCCTTCCAGGAGCCTCTGTCAAGCACATCACTGAGAACGTGGACAGGCTCCTAGAATGAACAGGAGACGACCCGGTAGTAGTCGTCCACATCGGCACAAACAACATTGGAAGAGACAGACCAAAATCCCTGCAAAATAAATTCAGAGATCTAGGAAGGAAATTAAAAGGCAAGACCAAAACTATGGTATTTTCTGGGTGTCCACTAACCACTGCTTTTTTCTGTTTTTTAAAAAGGGGCTCTATCGCTCCAGCTACAGTGAACATAACCAGTTTGGTCCCTCTCCTGTGCCGCCACCCCCTCCCTTTAACCCGGGGTCTCCCTCTTCATACTTCAACAGTGGCTTCAAGGCTGGACTCCAACAGTCTCACCTCAATAAGGTAACTGTAGAAATCCAGTTTCGCGTGCTCCTTTTTAAAAGCACAACCAGCATTTTCATTTTACTTTATTTATATTCTGTTAAGCCCACATGTTTTAAAAAAAAAAAAAAAAATAAAAAAAAAAAGACCTGCATATTTGTTGCTTAATTAGCAATTTGCATTGATCTGGCCAAGTGTGTCTGTAGCTGCCTTTTGATTGCACAAAGAAGGAAACAATCAACTGATCTTTTATTTATTCATGCAATATTATGTCGGCTGTGTGAAATGACCAGCATGTCTGATTTGTAGTTGTGTTTATGGTATTCTCTTGCAATTTTTTATTTTAGGCGGTGGGAATGCCTCCAGTGTCCCATGGGGGTGGAATGTACGGGTATGGCCTTAACGTTTCTCCTCCAGGGCATATACTAAAGGTAAGCTGTGCAAAGAAATGTCACTGTTCTACCATCGGCTTCAGTTCTCTTAACACAACAGGTGTTCTGTCGTCTTGGACAGATATATCCGGGAAAGTATTTATCAAGGGAGTTCAATTTTAGAATGAATTGTTCATGGAGCACGGGAATTGCTGATTGCCAAATAAAGTTGACATATGTACTGGATGCACTTGCATGTAAATTCTGGATTAAACAGTCTGTCATGATTTTATATATATCTAACTTTCAAGTGTGGATCCTGGATTAGGGATGGAAGTAAGACTCCCATTGAATAGCATTTTGATACATTCTTGGATTTATTATGAGTTTAATAAGAACCCCCTGTGCTTGTTACTTAATACACTGTTGCTAATCAAGCTTATAATAAAGTCTAGGGGGCGGGGGGACGACTGCTATGCAATGGGAGTCTTTTATTTCCATCCCTGTACATTTGCTGCAAATTCCTAAATGTTCCACAATCGCAAAACCTGTAAAGCAAATAGCTGATCTTGAAAACGAGTTAATTTATTTTGCTAGACGCCGATTGGAGGGCAGAAGCGAGTGTTCTCTCGCCTCATCCCTTCCCCGGAGCCCAGTCCTGAAGGAGGCTACGTGGGCCAGCATTCCCAGGGTCTAGGAGGGCACTACGCAGACTCTTACCTGAAGAGGAAAAGGATATTTTAAGCGGAGCCCTGGAGTAGCAGAAGTGTGTTACATTGTACTAATCATCTGTGTGTGTGTTTGTTTTTTGGTGATGGTCTGACTTTCACCAAGTGAAAGTCCTACTTCTACAGTAGTTGTATTCCAGACCAGCTCTTAAACTGTGATTTCTTTCCCAAGGTCTTTTAATTAGAAGTCTTTTTTTCTCCCCATTTTATTGAGGTTTTATTTTTGTGTGTGTGTAAAGGTTTATTAGATTTTTACCTTTTTTTGTTTATTTGGATTTGTATTTAAACATATTTTGGTTTATTTGGCGTCACAAAGTTTAAAATTGACTGAGCCTTTATTGGACTATTATTGAATGTTATGTTGCGTGAGCAAAGCCCAAGTGTTTTATTCTTTAACTTTTTATCATTGTTTGTGTGAGAAATAAGGAAATATTAATTTACCTTTGTTTAATTTGGCTTTACGGTGTCTTTTTTACTTTTTTTTAAGTTAGTGATGGGAAAAGAAATGTATTTGTTTGTACGTTGTCCATGTAAATCTGTCTTGAGTTAATGTCTTAGTTAAAGAATGTTACCTATTTCCCATCACCCCCAAAACTGTTGGCTTTTTACAGTCTTCTGGGGGTGTGATGGTAATATTGTGCTCTGTCTTATTTTCTTTAGGTTTTGTTAGTTGTGTGTGTGTTTTTTTTTTTTTTTTTTTTTTTTTTAATATGCAGCATCTTTCCAGACATGGTACATAATTTCTATTTTTACACTGAATGTATTTTCCCTTATTTGATAATATCGGAAGAAAAGTAATGTTTTTCTAAAACAGGATTTCAATGATCAGAGTGTGAATCTTTCTGCTGTTTCTAGCATCTTGTCATTTACTGGTTTATTGCATAGTAAAATACTGCGCGGTTTCTTAAATCTTCTGCAAGCTGGTATTGCTGACATTAGTCTAATTTTTGAAGTTCACTGATCAGACAGGTCCTGAAGCAGCAGGATTTTGTCCACAATAAGCTAGTTGCAATGCTGGAGGTCTGGCACCTGAAGTTCTTAAAATAATGAATTGTCAGGTGGTTGCTGCTTTTTAAAAATAGATTTAATATTTTTTTTTGTTTTCTTTTTAATTGTCTTACCTTCTAATTTCAGTCGACAGCATGCAAACTGTCAAGCCTAAACCTTTTTTTTTTTTTTTGCATTCTGTTTACTCTGGTAATGGCAGCTGTCGTTTTGCACGTGACGAACAAAGAAGTGTTATTCTCTTGAAGCCCAGTTTGCAATCCTTTTTTATGCGCCATTGGAAATGCTTTCCACTGTCTTTCCTGACATGTTACTAGAGGCACTTAACTGTGTTGAACATCTCTACCTATCTCTCCTACGTGGTGCATTCACTGACAAAAATCACTGATGCCTTTCCAGGATCGGAACTGCACTTCAGCAACAAAGAATACTGTTGTACATTTCAATTGCTGTTCAAATACAATAGCCATGTTGCAGTAACAATTAAATACTTTTTTTTTTCGTATATGTATTGCAGCTATTTTGCATCTGGTTCTTATTTTATCTTAACAAGTCTCTGGGAAAACAAATGCATGTAACCAAACGCAAGCTGTTGCTAGTTTTCAATTTGAAAGTGTGTCCATTCTTTTTATTTATACCTGCTATACTGTTGAATGCTAGAAGCCTCATTTCTCTGATCTACAGATCTCCTGTAGGAATGTATATATCTCTTGCACATTTCTTTTTGTTTTTGAAGTGTTAATTTGACCTCCCCCTGTCAACGTAACTGGACAGAACTTTTAGTTTTTATTATTATTTGTAAAGGTTGGGTTATGTGTTCTATCTATTGTATGGACCAATTGATCTTTTGAACAAATACTTTCACTGGAATGTTGATCTCTGGAATTTGAAAAGGTTTGGAATAAGTAAAATTAATTTAAAAAACAAATTGTTTCCTGTTTTTTGTTTATCGGTGTATTGTGCATCTTCTCTTTGCCAGGTAAATCCATCTGTTTTATTTTATGAGGTTACCATAAGACTTTCATGTTCACTGGGACAGTTCAGGGTTTTTAATGCAAGCCCCAGTGCATTCTGGTAAGTGTAGTCCTGCTGTGAAAGCTACCGGAGACGGGTAAAACGTATCGGAATGCGTTAGGACGTTATGTAGGTAACCTTGAGAATGGTCAAGACATTGAAAGACTATCATTTAATTTATTAAGTCTCTTGGGGTTTTTTTAAAAGGAGAAAATCAGCTTCCCCGGCGTCACCCTACACATATAATATCAACAAGATGTTAGTCTACTACGGTATAAATATAATTTCTATCTGACACACCTACATTACAAGATTATATATATATATATATATATATATATATATATATATATAATATTTTAAATTTTTTATTGTTTTTTTAATTACTCCAGAAAACAATTCGACTTTTTGGTTGCCAGGTAACTGGGAGTGATATTGGCACACTGATTAGAACGTGCCACGTGCCCGTCAGAGCTACAATCACGCGCCACCGGTTTGAATATTTCTAACGTTTTATTTGAATGTAGTGAGGCAGTTCGTTTTTAACAGAAGGGGACGGTTTTTTTCTCTCGTTTATTTAATAATTATGAAGAGTGCGGTCCAGCCTTAGCGTTATTAATACGTTTTAGGGGTTGTATTTTGTTAACAAGTTCTCAAAGAAGGGGAGGATTATTTTATTTATTTATTTTTTTTTTTTTTAATAAGACGGGAAACGACAGCCACCTCAAATGACCACTTCCAAACAAGTTATTTGTATTTTATTTATTTGTTTACTTTTTAAAACTTTTTTGCAATGTGTTCATGAAATGCGCTTTCCCGGTGAGTGAGTTACCTGTGACGGATAAAGATTTGAGAATCGTGTGACAACAACGATTACCTGTAAGTAAACGTCTTTTTTCAATGTTAATTACGCTGCACATCATTAAATGGCTGTTTTAAGAGTAGTTAGTCTCAGCAGTATAGCATGCCACCTTGATAAAGACATGTCATGCCTCATAAGATGAGATAATTGCTTACTAATTGATTTTGTACCTGTGCAGAAACTGTAACCCACGACGGTACATTCATGTCTACTGTTGTGAATTTGAAAAGTCTAATTTATACTGCATACGTTATTGAAAGTTATTTTTGCACACATACAAAAAAGTGTTTTTCTATTAAAGCTATATTGAAGAAATTACTAATTTTGTTATTCTAATTTTTAAAATGCGTTTTAACGTCCCTGTACTTTGTTTAGTATTGAAAATTCACAAGCAGGTGGTGACGTAATGTTTTCATAGTTTCACACACAATAGTGGCTATAGTGGCTTGAGACCCGTGCGACTATTTTGCTAGTTTATAAATATCTCTTATGAACCCGATTGAAACTTAACTGGAATTTGCAGCGCCGTTTGAGCTTTGGCTAGCCCCGGTTTTATCAGTAATGTATTTGTTTGTATTCTTCTGCATAAACTTTGAGAGTAGACCTCCACTGCAGTCAGGTAAAGACCTTTCAGGAATGTGATACCAAATGCATAGACTAGAGTTGCTCGCTCCTCAATCTACATTAGTAAAGTTTGCGACACACAAGTGACCTGAAGGTAAATTTCAGTATTGCAGCACTAGTTTATATTTTATTGCTGGAATCGTCCATTAGATGGCGGTAGTTGTCAGACTGCCATTTTAATAACTTAATACTTAAATGTGGATCAAGCCCTGTTTAGTCTAATCAGTGACTTCATTCTAAAAGTCTTTTATCAACACATTTTCATTTCATTCAGAGAAAAAAGGCACTTTACAGAGCGTTTGAAAAGAGGCCAAGAACAAAGTACACAGAAAAGAAGTTGGAACTGCAAACGCAAGTCAAAAAGGAAGTTAGAAAGGCCAAGACAGAGATAGAAATGAACATTGACAAGTAGGCTAAAATCAATTCCAAAAAGTTTTTCTAATATTACAACAGCAAAAGAACATTCAAGGAGGTATTAAAATGTCAAAGAGATACAAATGGCAAAATCATAAATGAAGAGGGAAAAAAAACAAATATACAGTATTTAATGCTTACTTTTCACAAGTTTTTACAAAGGAGGATACTGACAACATGCCCCACATGTCGACCTGTACCTATCCAGTTTTAAATAACATTTCTGCCTCTTATGCTAAAGTTAATGGAACAGAGCTCTTAAAACAAACAGATCCTCCCAATACAGTGCACTCCATTTTATAAGAATCACTGAAATAAGTATCAACCGCATATAGTGATCAAAACCACTGGGACAAAATTATTAACCATGCTAAAATAATCTGCTTTTAAGAATCAAGCAATCTGCTTATAAGAATAATTTTAGGGAAAACTGACTACATATTATACAGTACTGTATCAAGTGCAATGACATGTCCAGCCACTGTTTTTTAATTTGATCACATCTGGCCTGAATAGGCACATACGCAGCGTAGATCGTGCAATGATGCAGAAAACACTGGACAAGTTTGTAATCAAACAGAGACTGCGCACTACTGCATTGCACAGGGATGTTATTTGTGTTCTCGGTTAGTTAAAATGTGTTTCAATAAAGTGAATACACATTCATTGAATACATATTGAGTACAGCAGTGTTATTGTGTGGGGGAGGATTGCAGAGCTTTGAATCTCCGCTAAGTTAAGAACTGTGAGATTTGCATCACAACTGAAAATAAATAAGCCACAGATGCTTAAATGCAGTGGTAGTCCTGACAGTAAAGTACTGTACTGTAATGTCATTGTAATTCAAAAGCCATTACACATAACACCGCACAGTAGTTAAACTAGGCACCCTCACGAACGATCGCTTCTCAAGTATACTGTAGTAAAATAGGATTCTGCAGCTTTGAGTAAACATAATCGTGATCATATAACAAGGTGCTTGCCCACGAGGACTTGTTTTGATGTATTGTCCTCAGTGATTGAGCACCTTGACATCTGTATACTGTATTTAAACTGTCTAATTGTAATGTGACAGATACCTCGTTTCCACAAACCTGCAGCACTCTGCTGGTATTGTTCTGTCACTGTTATGAACGCGTGCCACATTATTTTCCATAATTTTTGTAAAAACCCAAGCCGTACCCTGGCGCGTCGGCACCATGCCGTGCCGGCATCCTTTCGTACCTAATACTGGCAGGGCACGGTAGCTGCCCAGAGGCGGGGGAGTGTGCGAGAATGTGTAACGAAACGGAAAGAATGTCGGTAAACGAACAAAGAATTCCATGGGAGGATTTTAAAATTAAAATGTTGATTAAAACATGTTTAATATAACATCCAAAAGCAACTGAATACTGCCGTTAGGAACGTAACTGTAACTTTATCTCAATAGCCTCACTAGTTATTTACAAACCGCTAACCAAGATCATGCAACCGTCTCTTAAGACAGGGGTTGTACCAACAGACTGGAGAATTGAAAACGTAATACCGATCCACAAAAAGGGAGACAAAACCGAACCAGGTAACTACAGACCAATAAGCCTGACTTCTGTTATATGTAAACTTATGGAAACTATAATATGATCGAAAATGTTAATTTATCTGTATGGTAACAGTATGCTGGGAGACAGTCGGCATGGTTTTAGGAAAGAGAGATCTTGTTTAATTAACCTGCTTGATTTTTTTGAGGATGCAACATCGACAATGGATAATTGCAAAGCATATGACATGGTTTATTTAGATTTCCAGAAAGCTTTTGACAAAGTCCCGCATAAAAGGTCAATTCTCAAACTGAATGAAGTATTATTTATTTCTTAGCAGACACCCTTATCCAGGGCGACTTACAATTGTTACAAATTATCACATTGTTTTTTACATACAATTACCCATTTATACAGTTGGGTTTTTACTGGAGCAATCTAGGTAAAGTACCTTGCTCAAGGGTACAGCAGCACTCCCACCTGGGATTGAACCCACGACCCTCCGGTCAAGAGTCCAGAGCTCTAACCACTACTCCACACTGCTGCCCGGGAGTAAAGGACATGCACTCACATGGATTAGGGAGTGGTTAACATGTAGAAAACAGAAAGTACTGATTAGAGAAGAAACCTCAAAATGGAGCGAGGTAACCAGTGGAGTACCACAGGGATCAGTATTAGGTCCTCTGCTATTCCTTATCTACATTAATGATTTAGATTCTGGTATAGTAAGCAAACTTTTTAAAATTTGCAGATGACACAAAAATAGGAGGAGTGGCGAACACAGTTGCAGCTGCAAAGATAATTTAAAATGATCTAGACAGCATTCAGAACTGGGCAGACATAGTGGCAAATGACATTTAATAGAGAAAAGTGTAAGGTACTGCATGCAGGCAATAAAAATGTCCGTTATAAATACCACATGGGAGATAGTGAAATTGAAGGAGTCTATGAAAAAGGAGTTCATGTTGACTCAGAATTTTCTTCATCTAGGCAATGTGGGGAAACTATAAAAAAGACCAACAAAATGCTTGGAAATATAGTGAAAAGTGTTGAATTTAAGTCAAGTACACAAGTACCAGGGGTCACAAATGGAGATTAGATAAAGGGGCATTCAGAACAGAAAATAGAAGGCACTTTTTTAAAACAGAGAATTGTGGGAGTCTGTAACCAACTCCCCAGTAATGTTGTTGAAGCTGACACCCTGGGGTCCTTCAAGAAGCTGCTTGATGAGGTTCTGGGATCAATAAGCTACTAATAACCAAAAGAGCAAGACGGGCCGAATGGCCTCCTCTCGTTTTGTAACCTTTCTTATGTTCTTAAATCGAATAAACAATTGAATGTTCTGACACATTTATTATCGACACCACCATTTTTCAGTGAGACTATATTTCAGTCATTGGTCAAAAGATCTGCATGATGATCTTCTGGAAGGAGTCTGAGTACAAACAGTTTGATTTATTGTCATGTCTTCTTCGTTCATAACTTGAATTCTCAAGAATGTAATAGATTTAACAGGAAACATCCCATTTCCACTTTTCTAAGAATTAACCCTTAGGTTGGAAAATAACCATTCATCTTTAAGACCATATATAGACAGATATATTAGATGAATACAATGTAACTTCACTAATGTAGTGTGGCAAAGTGCCCCGACCCTGTGCGTATTTTTGTGTTATGTTGCGTGTGGAGTGTTAATGTTGGTGTATAGGTATTGGTGCATGCGATCTAAATGGGTCTGTGTAGCACGAGTGATTTAAATTATAGAATTGTATTTAGGCACAGGGATTGCACAATCACTCCACATGCAGATTAAAGTGGGTATTAGTATGGGGGCACGGGGAACACAATTAGTTCACGTGCAGATGTACCGAGATTCCTGTTGAATGATTGATTAGCAATCGAGTCTTGGTACAGCTGCATAAGAGGCATGTTTCACTCACTCTGGGTTGTGTGGTCTTGAGTGGAGAACGGGTGTGGAGAGGAGATTAAAATAATAAATAATTAAAAAGATAACAAATGCTACTCGTGTGAGAGGACTCGCACGATACTTGTTTAGTGTTTGTCCACCGTTTGTTTTGTCTGTCTGTTTGTTTGGCCATTGCGCTATTTATTTTGAGTGTTTTGTTTTGTTTAAACCTTTTATTTTATTGTGAACCGGCACCAGCAAAGCGCATTCACCATTTCACGGTGCTTACAAAGGTACCATGAAATGTTCCTGTCAGGACACTGCACTCTGATTGGCTATCAAATTATTGTTACTAAAACAATGATAATCCTCTCCCTACACTGAAACCCTAACCTTAAGGTCAGTATCCTGTACTGCAGTCATTACACATCTAAAGTAGTTCATGTTTGGCAGTGAAGAAGCGTTTTTGTTACTGAAATAAAGAGTGAGCGGAGGTGCCGGCTTCCTCATTTGTCCTGACAGGAACATTTCGTGGTACCTTTGCAAGCAGTTTCTTCTGGGTCTGACGTCACCACTACAAGCCATCTGTGACATATGGTGGCAATTGTTCTGGAAAGTTACAGATCTTGGGTTAAAGGCAAATTAGGGAAGCATTGGTCCAAAGTCATATCAGTGTAGTAAACTTATTTTTCTGGTTGTTGACAAATTATTGTGACAAGCTCATGGTTGTAAAGTTTTGTTTCTCTGTAATTTACTTTGCCTCCACCACACTTGGATACAGCTACATTGCACTATACATGTGTTTTACTACTGTATATGGTTATTGTAGCTTAAGTAGACCATGGTGGTTGCTTGACCCCTTAGGCCACTTAATTATGTCAATTAATTATTTTTTGGCTTCAAAACCAGTTTTTAGATTAATGTTGTTTGTATAGGTCAGCTCCGACATGGAAAAAAAAATAGGCATCACAATACGCCTTTTTGCTGGCTTCAGATACATTCTCACCATGTGGAGAAGCTGTTCTTTTGCATGCAGGTGACACCCTCAAACTCTTTTCACATGTGGTTTATCTGCATAAAAAACAATTCTTCAATAGCATCACACACAAAGGAAACCACGCCCATTAAGCTGGCCCACTTGAGCTAGAATGACCCTCTTTCAATACTTTAAACAGCAGTATCCAAAAACTATATATATTTAAACATTGTCATCTTGTGATTGCGTACATGCATTTCCTTAGTGTCTAAATTAACCTTTTTACCAACTCAGCAGACAAAATGAGGAATTGCAGCATACTCAGCCCTCAAACAAAACCAGCCCTGCTCTTGATCTGAGAGTGTACATTGAAGTAAAAGTTAATATAATGTAAAATAAACTTAAAATGCTGTGGTTAAATTGTTTGGAATGCACAAAACTCAGAAAGGCTATTGGGCTGATTTAGTGTTGATCTTCCTATTCATAAATACTGTAGTAATTCTACTCCTTTTAAGAAATCCCAGTTATTATTATTATTATTATTATTATTTATTTCTTAGCAGACGCCCTTATCCAGGGCGACTTACAATCGTAAGCAAATACATTTCAAGTGTTACAATACAAGTAATACAATAACTTTTGTTCAAGCAAAGTACAAGTGTGACAAACCACAATTCAATAATACAGCAGATAATAGTGATAGTTACATCAGGATATGATTAAATACAAAGTACTACAGGTTAAACACTTGGCAGATTACAGTATTCTGAAGTACAGGATTAAATGCAGTAAAATAGGGGGCAGATAAGAGCAAAATAAAGCACATTTACATGAAGGGTGATAGTGTCCCAGGATACAAACAGAGGAGTTCTACAGGTGCTGTTTGAAGAGGTGAGTCTTAAGGAGGCGCCGGAATGTGGTCAGGGACTGGGCAGTCCTGACATCTGTAGGAAGGTCATTCCACCACTGCGGAGCAAGGGTGGAGAAGGAGCGGGCTCTGGAGGCAGGGGAGCGTAGCGGAGGTAGAGCTAGTCTTCAAGTGCAGGCAGAGCGGAGAGGTCGAGTGGGGGTGTAGGGAGAGATGAGGGTCTGGAGGTAGCTGGGTGCAGTCTGGTCAAGGCATCTGTAGGCTAGTACAAGAGTCTTGAACTGGATGCGAGCGGTGATTGGGAGCCAGTGGAGCGAGCGGAGTAGTGGAGTAGCGTGGGCGAAGCGAGGCAGAGAGAACACCAGGCGGGCAGCAGAGTTCTGGATGAGCTGGAGCGGACGGGTGGCGGACGCAGGGAGGCCAGCCAGGAGGGAGTTGCAGTAGTCTAGGCGGGAGAGTACCAGGGCCTGGACCAGGAGCTGGGTAGCATAGTTGGTGAGGAAGGGTCGGATTCTTCGGATGTTGCTCAGGAAGAATCGGCAAGTGCGTGCCAGAGTGGAGATGTGCTGGGAATAAGAGAGGCAGGGGTCCAGGGTGACTCCAAGGTTCCTAGCTGAGGAAGAGGGAGAGAGTGTGGTAGATTCCAGAGGAACAGAGATAGAGAGATCAGAGGAGGGGGAGGAGGAGGGAAAGAAAAGGAGGTCAGATTTAGAGAGGTTGAGTTTGAGGTGATGCAAGTGCATCCAGGAGGAAATAGCAGACAGACAGGTAGAGATACGGGAGGAGATGGTGGAGTCAGAGGTGGGGAAGGAGAGGAAAATCTGAGCATCATCAGCATAGAAATGGTATGAGAAACCATAGGATGCGATGAGGGGGCCCAGGGAGCGGGTGTAGAGAGAGAACAGGAGAGGACCCAAGACTGACCCTTGGGGGACTCCAGTTAAGAGAGGGTGAGGTGTGGAGGTTGCTCCACGCCAGGTTACCTGGTAAGTGCGGTTGGAGAGGTAGGAGGAGAACCAGGCCAGAGCAGTGCCAGAGATCCCCAGGTCAGCAAGAGATGATAGTAGAATAGAGTGATCAACAGTGTCAAAGGCGGCAGAGAGGTCGAGGAGAATTAGGACAGAGGAGAGAGAGGCAGCTCGGGCACACTTAAGTGAGTTGGTGACAGACAGGAGGGCGGTTTCAGTGGAGTGGGCAGAGCGGAAGCCAGATTGGAGAGGGTCAAGCAAAGAGTGGTTGGACAGGAAAGCAGAGAGCTGGCGGTGTACAGTCCGCTCGAGGGTTTTGGAGAGGAAGGGTAGGAGGGAGGTGGGGTCGAGGGTAGGTTTTTTGAGGAGGGGAGTGATATGTGGCTGTCTGACTCACTCTGCAGTAGGTCTTCAAATATAAAACATGTTTTTTTAATCCAATTGCAATTTGTGTTCAGTACCTTATTGTGCTTGTTTACAATTTCTGAAACATATCAAGCACCTAATGATTTTGAAAGGGCTACCCGGAAGTAAAAGAAATTTCATTGAATTGTTTAAAACCGAACTGTCTTTTGTAATATATGTGTACACGTTGATTGATTATAAATGTACTATTAAAGTTTATTTTGAAAGATGAAACTGTGCATGGCTGCCAGGACCCTCCCTGCAAATGAAACGATGCATCCCAAGGAGAAAAAGTTTTAAATCCTTTAAATTAATTTATTTACGGATTTAAAAGATGCAACACGCCCAACATGCCTCATCCATTATGACTGTACTGTACTGCACATTTTGTAGCTATGGGGGTTATACTTTGCACCTTGTTTAAGTGTGATCTCTTCTGGGTCTAACTTCAGACATCAAAGTAACCCACACCCTTAAAATAAATATGAAGGACCCCTATCAGAAATAACACTTCTTGCACTACTTGAAAACTGGTAAATGTGTGAAGCAGAAGTGTAAAATAACAATCCTGTGTGCTGCACAACAGTGTCATTTTAGTTATTGATTTGATGCTTTGTGAATTTAGTGTTCCTGAAAGATAGAGTACAATCAGTGACAACTGGCTTCAGCTACCCATTCTCCTCTGTAAGCGCACCTCACCTGAATGCTCTGTCATTGTAATTTGTATCAGAATGTGTGACGGTTTTGTGATGTAGGCTGTTGTCCACTGAGGGCTTAGCTGAGACCACCAAACTTTCACCTGTCACCATTGTGACCTGAGCCAGATTCCAACCCAGGTATATTAACCACCTTGCCACTTTCCCTATGCCCTTTTAAACTTAAACACATGTATCTAGTTTTGCAGGCGTCATTCAGCTATTAGAAACTGTAATTGCGGGTCAATTCGTAAGTCTTTAATCTAGGGTTACCATATGACTCCATGTACACTGGGACAGTTCAGGCTTTTCAAATCACATTACTGTGCATTATGGTATGTTTTACCTGTCTGGTAATTTTCACAGCAGGACTAAGCATACCAGAATGCATTGGGATATGAGTTGAAAAGCCCAAACTGTCCCAAACAGTCCTAGTGTAGGCTACATGGACTCATATGGTAACCCTGCCTAAAGTTTTCTTTCTAAACCAAGGCGAGTACTGATGAGTACACAATATACTGAACGAAATGATCACTGTTCTGGATAAAAATGTTGAAATGATGTCATTCAAAAAAATGTAAAACTTAAGGAATTATTAGTTTAATCTTTAGAATTACAGTTTACATAAACATTTTAGACTATATGTTTCTGAGATGCAGCTTAATTTCAGTACGGGGTCAACCTTTGAGACAGTGCCATGGATATTTCAGAAAACAAAATTGGTGATAAATAAATTAAACTCGCCATGGAAGCATTGTAACTTGTAAGTAAAAAAAAAAATAATAAAAAAAAATATTCTTTGTGCTGTGTTGTGCTGAAACATGATTTATGCAAAGTCGTCATATTTTGTGCATTCTGCCGCTTCGCTGCTCGACAAGTTTAAACATGTCTGAAAAAAATGTAGTTTCACCATTTCCTTTGATTAATTGCACCCTGATGGGACATTATGTTTGCAGCCTTGCTATTCCACTAAAATTCAGGATTACAGAAAAAAATCATCTTTAGTGGGTCATTCCACACCAAATGGACTACATTTTGGGATCTTTATTATTTTGATATTGCATGTGGGAGTACCTGGAAGAATCCCAAAATATGAGTTCTCCACTCTTATTATTTAAGGTATGGGCCTCCAATGCGGGATGCACTGAAAAGGAGGACTTTGAGAGGTCAGATCTTTCAAAGCATTCAAGATCTCGTTGTGATCCTCGCTACACAGACAGAACACTTCAAGTTTAATAATGTGTCAGCATATTACCTACTGGTGACCATGGGTGTTAATGCAATAGAGTTAAATCAGTGCAAATGCCATAATGTACTTGCAAGACTTCTGAACCACTGTAGTTATCATCATGTAGTTTCTGCAGGTTATCTAACAACAACAAACACTATATATGCAATGTCAGTGTCACAGGCTAAATAGCTAATGAGTTATAAGCCCCCAAAAGTGGAAGTCAGGCCAGAAATGGCATCTCTTCAGACACCCCAGAACTCAAAAGGGATTTCACATATACCTTGTGCTTTTTAATATTTTATAAATGTATGTTTTTTCTAACTGGAAAACATGGGAATTGTAAAATGTGTCCTTCTACTGTACTTTCCATGAAATTATGACTATACCTTTCCAGGATATGACTTAATGTAAGTGAGAGGGCAAGATCCACTCCTTAGATTAATCATCGCAGAACATTTCCTGTAAAAATGTAATGACCCTTACTCATGCAAATAAACTACACTGCACATTGTAGGCTTATTTCGTTATTTCAAGTTTAACTTGCATTGTAAATCTTTGTTTACTTCTTATTCATAATTTACAAAATATCCTGCAATTCAAGTTGTATTCTGTTTGTGCTGAACTGTCTTGTGCAGGTCAGTGATTCTGTCATCGATGGTATATCCACTGTTTAGTGGTTAGTCTGAGTTAAAGCTCTTTGATTCACTGAATTCTGATTGGAAATGATGTTCGCAGCCCTGGTGTTCCGCTGCAGTTCAGGATTGCATCATTTCTTTGGGATCAGCTACTCTCAGTTATATCTTGCTTTTCTCCGACATGTGTAAGGTGTAATGTGGGATTACATTAGGATGACAAACAGTCTAAGGTTAATTTATCATACAGACAATATTATTTAGAATACAGATGCAGCAGATTATCTTTTATAAATATAGTAAATTCAATTGGGACTGACTAAGCAGAAAATGTAAACAAGATACCGGGATTCTTTAAGTCAATCACTTTTGTTATGTTAATTAATTATACAAATAACACTTTGATTGCTGAACATTACTATTGACAATTGTAGCAAAATTTAGAAATTAACTCAATACAAAAACATAAATGTTCCTAAGAAAAACAATGGTAATGAAACATTTGCATTATATGGGAAAAGTAAGCTTTATGTAACCTGCGGTTAATGTACTGACATAGCAGTAAATAAGTTACTTGATACAGAAAATAGTGTCTTGTTAGTAAGTAGTGAGTGTACAGTATCTTCTGTGTTTTAAAGATGCATACCGTAAAACTTAAAATAATTGCCAGGTCTCAAATAATCGCATGTCTTCAATGCACGCAAGGAGGCGTTTAATTGAAGTTTTACAGTAGTCTTGCATTTAAACAAATAATCATTACTCAAAAAAAACACAGGACATTAACAATTCCAGAATAGGCAATTTAGTGAACATTTGTCAACAAAACAACATGCAGTACATTAATGCAGCTTACAGTTAGAAACCATTATTATCATCTTTCATGTTAAGACAATGGATGAATGAGACTCTTCTTGCTGTACTTTAAGTGTTGTTCTGTGGGTAGGATTTCATGGCATGGCTCGACACACTGTTAAACAGCGTTAAAAGCATAATCTATTTCAAATGGTACAGTAGATATTCTTGTGTCCTTTTAGGATTATGATAACAAGCTCCATATATGACTGAGCACAAAAAAAACATTGAGTCAAGATTCACAAAGAATTTGTAGCATAAGAGGCTGCTGACTATCATGAACAGCTAAGCAGTATTCTTTCGATCAGCTTCACAAAACGCTTCCGGATTTTCATCTTCTGGAGAATCTGATTCCTCCTGCTATTATGGCAAGAGCAAGAACAACTCCAATAATAATAAGAATAATCCTAACCCAAGGGATTCCTCCTGTACATAGAAAATGAACAAAGTCATTATGGTGTATCCTGCATTTCTTGTACTTCTATTAATACCCAACACCAAAGATTATCTTACGACATACATTACAAGCTTGGGGGGGGGGGGTATTTATATTTTATCCAAACTGAGAATTCATTATGTGTGACTAGGCAAAGTTATCGTTAACCACGTTTGCCAAATATGTAAGTGATTTGAAAATGTTTATTACCCGTGTGCCCTGACTGTAAACAACAATATTTATGCTTTAACATCCCAGTTGTTCTGAATATTTTACACACCTCTTCTAGGCAAAAATGTAAACGTTACCTTTGACTGTAAGAGTGATGTTCTTCATTGCGACCCCATATGTGTTTTTAGCATGGCATTCATAAACCCTGTCATTGCTAGACGAGGCTCTTGTGATGTTTACAGTAGACACTCCATCCTTCGTTATCTCCTGTACATTATCAGCTTTGGGGTATTTCCACTCATACGTGGGGGCTGGGTTCCCATCAGCAGAGCAGTTTAAAACTATACTGCCCCCTTCACAAACTTCAACATTTTCTTCAGCAGCGCTCAATAGACTGGGCTTGTCTGAAAAGAAAAAAGGAGAGTAAACAAAGAGAGGAAGGCTCTTCAGATCCTATCTGAGACCACAGGTGGAGGAACAGGGCAATGGGAAATGCAAATTCACATTTACAACAGACAAGGAATTTACAGTGTGGGCCATTTTCATCTGCGGATTTGACTTTGTACAACTGGGCTTGTTTGTTTTAATACATAGGCTTTCTTTTCCATCCAACGGGTGACTGGAGGATTCTAGTTCTATGACTTATTTAATTTACCTGTCTTGATCAGACCCTGGCCACATTATTTGAAAAATGATAGGCATGCTTTCCCACTATAATGCTGATTTTCAGCTTACAGTCATGTGGTTTATAATTATTAAAGAATCAGCATGCTAGGAGAGCAAGAGAATGAAAAAGAATTGTTCAACTTACAAACTACTGGGATTTTCAAGGGAGGAGAGCGTTTTTCTGGATTTGGTTTCAGTCCTCCGGGTCCCAATTGAAGCTCTGCCACACAAGTGTACTCCACTCCATTGTCTGTTCTGGTTGGTGTTACTGGAAAGGGGATGCTTTCATTCACAGGAAACCGTGTTGAGTCATGAGTAAAGCTTCTATTCCCAAGCTGTTCATCTCCCTTATACAGCTTCACACTGAGATATCTGGCAGGAGCCACATCTAGGACCTGGCACATTATAGTGGATTCTACACCAATCTTCATAAACTCAGGAGCAATGAGGGAGACATTTTCTGGATACTCTGCAAATGAACATAAACAATATTGTTTTTGCTACAGGGTGATATTAAAAGGCTCAGATCAGTGTTCTGTATAGAAATATACCAAACAAACAAAGACAATGCAGATTATGCGGCAAATGCTGTCCATACAGAAAAGTTTGAAAAATAACACTGGGATGCTATCCTGAAGAAACCCTGGCAGAACCATGTACAGATCCCAACAATGCAACTCCATGAACTTGGGACACACTGCTGCACAGAGGTGCAGATACAGTAGGAGTACTTACTGTATATATCAGTACTAAACTTTCTGCATAATGACAAGGTTCAACACTATTCAGTAGTTTTCACCCCACGTACAGTCAGCTTACAAACAATGTAAAATAAGTGTTATATGAAGTCACTTACTGTAAATAACCAAATCCAGTTTTTCTACACACTGACGGGGTTCATTCATGTAGTTTATAAAGCATTTTGGCTCTGCATCCCAAACAGTGAGGCTGCTGACATTCCAAACTGCTATTTTACTCTTTTGTTCATTCACAGGGGAAACAGAAGCCTCCCAGCCAGCCTCTAATACATCTTCACGTGTTGTGGAGCAGTTGACAGTCACTGGGTCTCCAAATCTCACCACGACTCTAGAGGGGTCAATATTCACATCACAGACAGCAGAAGAGACACCTAAAAGAGATAATAACAATCATCTCAATACTTCTATTTTCTTGTCTTTCACAAGGAAAGCAATACAGATAAATTATTGATTTAATAAAAATGTATGCTTCATTCATTCAAACAGGTGCAATACATTTTTTTAAGTGTGTTCATGTATGTATGTGTAATATATATATATATATATATATATATATATATATATATATATATATATATATATATATATATATATATAATAGGGCTGCTCCGATTAATCCGACCGATTAATCAACTAAAGACTGGATTCATTTTTTTTTACAATTTAGTCGTGCACAATTTTAGTTTTTTATATAAAGTCAACCAATAGAAGATCTGCATTTTCTCTGCAGAAGTTGAATCATAAGTGAGCAGAGGCGGGACATAAACAGTTTAAGGTATTCTCTGCCTCGACCGAAGGCCTTGAGTAAGTTTAACCAATGGAAGAGTGAAAGATCTGCCCTGGTTTTCCAGCTGTCCAACCATCAGTGAGCAGAGGCGGGATATAAATATGCTAGGCCTTAAGCAGCGTAACAATAGCTGAATTTTGCTTGATATTGGTTATTATAGAGCGTTATTGAGAATTATATTGAGAACGTCGAAGTAATATTTCAATTGACTTTTTACAAATAAAAAATAATGTCATCAGACAACGGAGGCATCGTAGTCTATTTGGTTATGAACTGGCTTTCAGAGGCACGATGAAGGCACCAATTCCTAAAATAGAGGTGATTATGTGGAATTGCTTTCTCTGCTACGTTCTACGACAGCATGTTAAGCCATCACTTGTCAATAGCCACAGTATTCTCGGATACCTCTAACAAGATTCAGAACGACTTCATCTCTTTGGTGTCTCAGGTTTTGCTAGATGCAATAAAAAGGAGAAGTACAGGAAGCCACCTGCGTAGCTGTATGGTGAACGCAGCTCAGCTATCTTGTGTTTTCAGGGATGTGCTGACAGTGGCCGAATGAACGGTTGTTCTGTGAACATTTGTTACATTTACTAAAAAAATGAAAGAATAAAAATACATCTAAAAAGACTACATTCCCACTGAGCTTATTCTTTTAGATTCAAATGATTTAGAAGTATTACTATGCAGGACAGCCGCTATAAGAACGTTACCTTTATTAAAAATGTGAACGGATTAATCTACTGATTAATCATCTAATGCCCATATATACAGTTGTAGTCAAAAGTTTACATACCCCTATAGAAATTATAATTTCTAGAAATTTCTCAAGCAAAGAATTTTAGGAAAAATCTTTTGTAGCAAAAGTTTTGCTTTTGTGGATGAGGAAAAAGTTACATGAAATTAATTATTTTAGCATATTTTTGCAAAACTCTAAAAATGCGAGTTCAAAAGTATTCGTACCCTTTGATGCTATGATAGTATTGTCTACAAAGTGCTAGAAATTTCAATAGGATAATGCTGAACCTACTTCTAGAAAAGTCTAGAAAATGCTGGATTGTAGGTGAACATCCTTAGAGTATAAAAGGGTTAGGCATAGGATGATTGCTGCCACTACCAATAAATCAAAAATAAAGAGCTATCTGAAGACCTTAGGCAGAACATTATTTATTGTCATAAAGCTGGAGAAGGATAAAAGAAGATTTCCAAGCATTTGAGTATCCCAATTAGTACGAGGATAAAGTGTTATGGGGAAACTGTTTTCTTCCAATTTTGTACCTTTTTACATTTACAATGTTCTGAATTGTGTAAACACTTTGACAATAATATTCATGTTCTAAGCTTTTAAATGATCTATGGTTTTACGGTGATTAGATACAAAGGTAATGACTTATGACTCTTAAAAAGAAATGTGCATTTTCTTTAAAATTTCTAAACAAAACAAACAACCCGGCCTTGAAAGTGTTAACCATCTTAAACATACACTAAATGAACCATACTGTTTATAAATGAACCGTAGCCTACCGTTTATAAATGAACCGTACCGTTTATAAATGAACCGTACTGTTTATAAATAAACCAATGAATTATATCCTGAACGGCACCTCATACTGAAAACCCATATGCGGGAACACCCAACGCTATTTTCTATGTTTGCATTGCTAGCCTAATAAGTACATAAAACGAGTGTCCGTAATGTAGCGTGTTCATTATTACAACCATTTACTTGTTTGTGTTTGGTTTTTATATTTTTAACGCTCATTTTTGCATTCAGCACACCTGTAAACACAAATGTTTAGGAATACAACTTAATCTTATACAAGAGATGTTAAACACGGCTAATAATACTGGTACCAGAATCCATCGAAATATGATATCACCAATTAAACGTCTTGTAAAAATCTAAAATTAAAACCAATAAAGGAAACTTACTTTCTGAATTAAAAAACAGAAGTCCTACACAAACCAGCAGCGCTCCAGGCTCCATGTGTTGTGTTCTAGTAAGGAGTTATAAATGTGCTCTTACAGTGCGATCCTACAAGTTCAACCTTTCTCCGCCTCGAAACAGAAACGTATTTGCTTACGATTGTAAGTCGCCCTGGAAAAGGGCGTCTGCTAAGAAATAAATAAATAAAAAGCTGAAAAAGATCACTCGGGCAATGGCGATCATTACTGGGGAACATGATCCAATGCCCACTACAGTTTTATGTATTTATTTATTTATTTATTTATTTATTTATTTATTTATTTATTTATTTATTTGTATTTTATTGTATTTATTTATTTATGTATTTATTCATTTATTTGTCTTTTGGAATAATAAATGTAAATTATACCCCAGCGTTAATCAACTCCCTTCTGTGGATACCGTACCCGACTAGGCTGGAATCAGAGACATTTGGTAAAGCGCTGTAAATGTGCAATATAAACAGAAGCACTGGAAATTCCTAAATTACTTTGTTTCAACCTATAATGTTGGAGATTCCTTGTGTTGTGATGTTTGAGAAAACATGGGCAAATAATCGTTTAAGATTTACATGTAACTTTATCAACCTTTGGGTTTATAACCTTATTCTGGCCAAGATAAATATTATACTTTGCATTGTTAAAATAAAATGCACAATAGTCACTAAAGCCTGATATAATTCACTAAATCAATGTGTGTAATGTAAAAAGGGCAAATCATCAAACACTGAAAATAAAATATAAAACGTGTATAGGAGGCTGTGTGGTCCAGTGGTTAAAGAACAGGGCTTGTAACCAGGAGGTCCCCGGATCAAATCTCACCTCAGCCACTGGCTCATTGTGTGACCCTGAGCAAGTCACTTAACCTCCTTGTGCTCCGTCTTTCGGGTGAGACGTAGTTGTAAGTGACTCTGCAGCTAATGCATAATTCACACACCCTAGTCTCTGTAAGTCGCCTTGGATAAAGGCGTCTGCTAAATAAACAAATAATAATAAGTGTAGTCTTTCAATTATGTCATTGATTTGGGAACAAATTATTATTAGTTATTTTGCATCAACATTAAAATGTGAACAGGGCGCAGCTGAGCTTGGGGTTCAATTGACTTGTCTTTAAAGTGCAGCAAGTGTTGAATGATGAGGATGTTTAAGGTCCAGGGTAACCTTTTTATTCCATTGTGTTTATTTAAACTCTTTTGCAGGAGTTTGTTTCACCAGAAAGTGCAGCTGATCGTGTATGTAACATCACTTTGTCAGTACTGCCACAGGAGGGCGCTCTTATCAAAGGCAAGTTAATGGTAGTGTAAGAAAAGTAACGGCTGCTTTATTTAAACTGTAAAGCAGCAGTCCAGTGTTTGGAAGTGTCCCTCCTGGCTGCTTCTCTGCCATCATTTTACATGAAACATATCTTTATATAAATAAATAGTCATGTTTTGTGTGTATTAGCTGCAAGGGGAAATGGCTTGTACGAGCAGTTCAGCTAAAACCCACAAGAGACAGATGGATAGATCACATAAACATTCTACCATTTGTGTAAATCCTGAAGTTTAGAAAAAGGTATTTTAAACTGCTGACTACTTTTAAAATATGCTAAGTGATTTAGAAGCATGTGAAACTACAGGTACTGTCCCTAGAGGACAACAGCAGTTACACCAACAAACACACATTAACTCAACCCACATTCAACTCTGAGATTAACACCCGTGATTACCCTTTATATACACCTGTGAGTGGAGCCTAATTAACCATGAATTATTCAATTTACAGCCCGAGCCACATTCCCACGTGCTTTTCTGGCAGGGAGGAATTTAACCCCTTCCCTGCCAACCCAATATTCACCACACACACCCACACATTACACCGGCAGGGCTTTCACCCTGCCACAGGAATGTGTCATTTTTGGTAATTTCCTGCAACTGTAATGACCCTTGCTGATGCAAATAAACTGCACTGCACATTGTAGGCTAATTTCGTTATTTCAACTTTAACTTGTATTGTAAATCTTTGTTTACTTCTTATTTATAATTTACAAAAAAATCCCTTTGCAATTCAAGTTGTATTCTGTTTGTGCTGAGCTGTCTTGTGCAGGTCAGTGATTCTGTCATCGATGGTATATCCACTGTTTAGTGGTTAGTCTGAGTTAAAGCTCTTTGATTCACTGAATTCTGATTGGAAATGATGTTCACAGCTCTAGTGTTCCGCTGCGGTTCAGGATTGCGTCATTTCTTTGGGATCGGCTAATCTCAATTGTATCATGCTTTTGTCAGACACGTGTTTAAGGTGTAATGTGGGATGTGGGGAATCTGAAGCCGCATTAGATTAGGATGACAAACAGTCTAAGGTTAATTTATCATAAAGACAATATTATTTAAAATACAGATGCAGAAGATTATCTTAAATATAATACATGTAAAAATATAATAAATTCAATCTGGACTGACGAAGCAGAAAATGTAAACCAGATACCAGGATCCAGTAATCAACATTTATTAATGAGCTATTTAATTAAGTCAATCACTTTTGTTATGTTAATTTGTTATACAAATAAGTCATAGTAATTAATTTTTTTGATTGCTTAACATTACTGTTGACTTTTATAGCGAAATTTAGAAATGAAAAAAAAAAACATAATTTTTTCTAAAAAAAACAATGGTAATGAAACATTTGCATTATATGGGATAAGTAAGCTTTATGTAGCCTGCGGTTACTGAACTGTCATAGCAGTAAATGTCACTTGATACAGAAGCCAGTGTGTTGTTAGGGGCAGAAGAGTGGAGTAGTGGTTAGGGCTCTGGACTCTTGACCGTTGGGGCGTGGGTTCAATCCCAGGTGAAGGACACTGCTGCTGTACTCTTGAGCAAGGTACTTTACCTAGATTGCTCCAGTAAAAAACCCAACTGTATAAACAGGTAATTATATGTAAAAATACTGTGTAAAAAAAATAATGTGATTGTATGTAAAAATAATGTGATATTTTGTAACAATTATAAGTTGCCCTGGATAAGGGCATCTGCTAAGAAATAAATAATAGTAACTGCTGTCATTTTGTACCATGCTATTATAACATGCAAGAGAACCAGTAAATACAGTATCTTTTGTGTTTTAAAGATGCATAGCGTTGTATTTAAGCAAATAAGCATTGCACGTAAAAAAAAACCAAAAAAAAACAGAGGCATTAACAATTTCAGAATATGCAATTTGGTGAACATTTGCCAAAAAAACAACATGCAGTTCATTAATGCATTAATCCATTATTATCATATTGCATGTTAAGAGTCTGTAATTACAATGAATGAATGACTCTTCTTGCTGTACTTTAAGTGTTCTTCTGTGGGTAGGATTTCATGGCATAGCATGGCTCAACACACTGTTAAACAGCGTTAAAAGAACAATCTGTTTCAAATGGTACAGTAGATATTCTTGTGTCCTTTTAGGATTATGAAAACAAGCTCCATATTTGGCTCTGAGCACAAAAAAAAACATAGAGTCAAGATTCACAAAGAATTTGTAGCATAAGAGGCTGCTGACTATCATGAACATTTAAGCAGTATTCTTTCGATCTGCTTCACAAAACACTTTCGGATTTTCGTCTTCCGCAGAATCTGATTCCTCCTGCTATTATAGCAATAGCAATAACAACTCCAGTAATAAGAATAATCATAATCCAAGGGGTTGCTCCTGTACATAGGGTAGGATTTCATGGCATGACACGATTCGACACACAGCATTAAAAGAATAATCTACTTCAAATGGTACAGTAGATATTCTTGTGTCCTTTTAGGATTATGTTAACAAGCTCCATATATGACTCTGGCTCTGAACACAAAATAAAAAATAAAAATAAAAGAATGTGTAGCATAAGGCAGGCTGCTAACTAGCATTTAAGATATATTTCTTCGATCTGCTTCACAAAACACGCCTCTACATTCTTCAGATAAATACTATCACTGAAGTAGCCACAATCACAACTCCAATAATCCCAGTCCAATGGCTTCTTCCTGTACATAAGAAATAAATTAAGTCATTAGTGTATCTTGCATTTCATATACTGTACTTCTATTAACACTGAAAAACACCAAATATTATCTTACTAGATACATTAAAAGCTGTAGGGGGGGGGGGGTATTTCTGTATTTTGTTTGATTTTATCAAAACCGAGAATTCACTATGTGTGACTAAGCAAAGTTATTTTGCCATTAACCACGTACGGCAAATATGTCTAAGATTTGAAAATGTTTATTACCCCACTGCGCTGAATCGCTGGAAACATTAAGAGTGATGTTCTTCATTGCGACCCCATATGTGTTTTTAGCATGGCATTCATAAACCCTGGCATTGCTAGACGAGGCTCTTGTGATATTTACAGTAGACACTCCATCCTTCGTTATCTCCTGTACATTATCAGCTTTGGGGTATTTCCACTCATACGTGGGGGCTGGGTTCCCATCAGCAGAGCATTTTAAAACTATACTGCCCCCTTCATGAACTTCAACATTTTCTTCAGCAGCGCTCAATAGACTGGGCTTGTCTGAAAAGAAAAAAGGAGAGTAAACAAAGAGAGGAAGGCTCTTCAGATCCTATCTGAGACCACAGGTGGAGGAACAGGGCAATGGGAAATGCAAATTCACATTTACAACAGACAAGGAATTTACAGTGTGGGCCATTTTCATCTGCGGATTTGACTTTGTACAACTGGGCTTGTTTGTTTTAATACATAGGCTTTCTTTTCCATCCAACGGGTGACTGTGGAGGATTCTAGTTCTATGATTTACATTAATTTACCTGTCTTGATCAGACCCTGGCCACATTATTTTGAAAAATGTTAGGCATGCTTTCCCACTATAATGCTGATTTTCAGTTTACAGTCATGTGGTTTATAATTATTAAAGAATCAGCATGCTAGGAGAGCAAGAGAATGAAGAATAATTGTTCAACTTACAAACTACTGGGATTTTCAAGGGAGGAGAGCGTTTTTCTGGATTTGGTTTCGGTCCTTCGGGTCCCAATTGAAGCTCTGCCACACAAGTGTACTCCGCTCCATTGCCTGTTCTGGTTGGTGTTACTGGGAAGGGGATGCTTTCATTCACAGGAAACCGTGTTGAGTCATGAGTAAAGCTTCTACTCCCAAGCTGTTCATCTCCCTTATACAGCTTCACACTGACATATCTGGCAGGAGCCACATCTAGGACCTGGCACATTATAGTGGATTCTACACCAATCTTCATAAAGTCAGGAGCAATGAGGGAGACGCTTTCTGGATACTCTGCAAATGAACATAAACAATATTGTTTTTGCTACAGGGTGATATTAAAAGGCTCAGATCAGTGTGCTGTATAGAAATATACCAAACAAACAAAGACAATGCAGATTATGAAGCAAACGCTGTCCATACAGAAAAGTTTGAAAAATAACATTGGGATGCTATCCTGAAGAAACCCTGGCAGAACCATGTAACTCCATGAACTTGGGACACACTGTCTACTGCACAGAGATGCTGATACAGTAGGAGTACTTACTGTATATATCAGTACTAAACTTTCTGCATAATGACAAGGTTCAACAGTATTCGGTAGTTTCACCCCACATACAGTCAGCTTACAAACAATGTAAAATAAGTGTTATATGAAGTCACTTACTGTAAATAACCAAATCCAGTTTTTTTACACACTGACGGGGTTCATTGTTGTAGTTTATAAAGCATTTTGGCTCTGCATCCCAAACAGTGAGGCTGCTGACATTCCAAACTGCTATTTTACTATCTGGTTCATTCACAGGGGAAACAGAAGACTCCCAGCCAGCCCCCAATACATCTTCACGTGTTGTGGAGCAGTTGACAGTCAATGGGTCTCCAAATCTCACCACGACTCTAGAGGGGTCAATATTCACATCACAGACAGCAGAAGAGACACCTAAAAGAGATAATAACAATCATCTCAATACTTCTATTTTCTTGTCTTTCACAAGGAAAGCAATACAGATAAATTACTGATTTAATAAAAATGTATGTTTCATTAATTCAAACAGATGCAATACATTTTTTTAAAGTGTGTGCATGTATGTATGTGTAGTATATATATATAGTGTGTGTGTATATATATATATATATATATATATATATATTAGGGCTGTCACTTGATTCAAATTTGTTGATAAATTAATCTATGGGCATTAGTTGATTAATCGGTAGATAATCCGTTCACATTTTTTATAAAGGTAACGTTCTTATAGCGGCTGTCCTGCATAGTAATACTTCTAAATCATTTGAATCTAAAAGAATAAGCTCAGTGAGAATGTAGTCTTTCTAAAGGTATTTTTATTCTTTCATTTTTTTAGTAAGTGTAACAAATGTTCACAGAACAACCGTTCATTCGGGCCACTGTCAGCACATCCCTGAAAACACAAGACAGCTGAGCTGCCTTCACCATTACAGCTACGCACGTGGCTTCCTGTACTTCTCCTTTTTATTGCATCTAGCAAAACCTGAGACACCAAAGAGATGAAGTCCCAATATAATTCATAATAACGCTCTATAATAAGCAATATCATGCAAAATTCAGCTGCGATCCACTCTTTAGTTGATTAATTGGTCGGATTAATCTATTAAATTTATTAATCGGAGCAGCCCTACTATTATATATATATATATATATATATATATATATATATATATATATATATATATATATATATATACAGTTGTAGTCAAAAGTTTACATACCCCAATAAAAATGTATAATTTCTAGAAATTTCTCAAACAAAGAATTTTAGGAAGAATCTTTTGTAGCAAATGTTTTGCAAAACTCTAAAAATGCGAATTCAAAAGTATTCATTGTAATTTTTTCCTCATCCACAAAAGCAAAACTTTTGCTACAAAAGATTCCTGTGCGGAATATAAACCCCCCACAGCCAATTCATTCAAGGCTGTTGAGTACAAGGAAGCAGGAAGGGCTGTGCTCTGCTTCTGAGCTGGCAAAAGTAAGTACTGTGTGTACTTTGCAAGGTTTATTGGTTTGACAGGAAAACAGCTCAGCTGTGCTGTGCAACACAGAAACTTCAGTATTAGTAATTAATAATACAGAAACAAACAAAAGCCTAACTCCTTACTGAGCGCTAACTACACATAAGCAGAAACTCTTATGTATTTACTATTTGATTGAAGTATTTTGTTATTTAATTATTTGACCTCACAAGATCAAAGCCCATCCAGTTTATGGTATTGGGAAAACTTCTTTTTTATTTATCTTCAAATTAACTTTTATATTAACACCACACCCTTGATGGCATACAATTTTGGTTGACAGAGGTCAATAGTTATTTAAACCCATAGGTATGTATATTCATGTCGATGTGAATGCATAAATAATTATTAAAAAATGTTTGTAATTTCACTTTGTAATTTTATATTCCAGCATGTTCTGAATTATGTAAATACAGTAGTTACTGGTAAAAAGGGTCATCATATGGAGACAGATTACAACGGTATCAGGAGGTATGACACAGGCCCGGTTTTTGGGATGGAACCGCATAACAGTCTCGCGTTTTGATTGGTCCATGTCTGTCACATGAATACGTCGTCACACGAGTGGAAAAGCGTGCAGGCATTGTAATCAGAGGGAGAGAGTGATCTGCTTTCCACAACCTTACCATTAAAATATAATGTGGTATTACACTGTACTGATATTACAAACTATGAGGAATTACTTTATATAAATTATCATGTTATGCACGAATGTAAGAATTGGCTTTCTGTGGTGGTGTACTTTTTTCTTTCAAGTAGCATATATCTATAATCGTTTTTGCGATATATTTTAATATAAAACATATACGCTATTGCAGTTTTGTTACAGGATACATTAGTTTATCTCTAATGTAATCACAGTTTTACATATAGACTGCCCCTGTTTTCATTTACGTCCCAAATTCTGGGCCGCTTTGCTTTTCAGATAATGTCCCAAATTCTGGGCCGATTTGGTTTGCAGATAACATCCCAAATTCTGGGCCGCTTTGGTTTTTAGATAACGTCCCAAATTCTGGGCAGCCTTGGTTTTTAGATAACGTCCCAAATTCTGGGCAGCCTTGGTTTTTAGATAACATCCCAAATTCTGGGCCGCTTTGCATTTCCGAATTCAGCCCACTTTTGGGGAATCAGCTGACAGCCGAGTTTCTAAGTCATGCATGCACAGTTTACCATAAACTGGATCGTGAATTCATTTGAGAGTAACCCTTAGTACATTGATCAAAGTTCATGTATTTTTTACTCTCCCCAGAAATCTTTTTTTTTTTTTTAATGAAAAAAACAAAAATGTAAATGTTAAAAAACGTATTTCTATTACATGAAGAAACTACATTGCACTGAAATAGATACATGAAAATTAATTTAAGCAGTCGTTTTCATTTATTAAAGGCTAATATTAAAACACTTTTTTGGAAAGGAACATGGTATTCCGAAAAAATGACATCTCGTTTTCTTATGTAACGTCCATCAATATATTGTAGTGTTTCAGGTTCTTTTTGGACAGAAATGAGACTGCAACTGTGAGTAGATGAAGGCCGTTTATTTTGACAATAATTAAATAATCACAAAATAAAATCATAAAGTGAGGGAAAGGAGACTGGGAGTCGAAAGTGAAAATAAATGATTGTAGTAATTTTTCTTTTACCCTACCCTTCCCAGTCTTTTCCCCGCCCCTCTTGTGCGCAAAACCTGAACTCCAATTCCCCTCCACACACGTGTACCACCATGCAACCCTGGCACGCACACACCACCATGCAACCCCTGCACGCATACACCCACCATGCAACCCCTGCACGCATTCACCCACCATGCAACCCCTGCACGCACACACCACCATGCAACCCCTGCACGCACACACCACCATGCAACCCCTGCACGCATACACCCACCGTAGCAATTCTTTGCAAAATATATTTTCAGGTATTCAGCCCCATTCATGTCTATGGCAGTGTTATAAAACACATTTTCAGGCATATCTCTCGAACCCGAGCACGTAGAACCACCATTCAAAGTGATATAGACTCAGGGGAGCACCCCAAACCACCCCCTAAAAAGGTGTGGTGGTTCACCCAAAAACTCATGTCATGACGAAAAAATTCACTTTGCCAAGCCGTCCTGGCGTTTGAACCATGAAAATGGTGACTCCTTGTGCGGGGCCCCATGGGGCCCCAACGCAAAAAAAAAATCAAGTTCCTAACCCCCACAGAACCCGAGATACGCCTTGTCAAAAATGTCCAAAAACTACCCTTTTCGGGGTCATATCTCCATGACCCCGGGGCCTAGAAACCGGGTTGAACTTCCTAGGGTCATGTCTGGGGGCCCTCTTTCACAGGGAGCCACCCGTTTTCAAATGCTACATTTTCAACAAATTTTCACATTTTCAGCATGATGGCATGTCAAGGTTGCATTTCCAATAGCTTTTGAGCTCCAGGTTGGCAAAAAAAGTCTAAATTGGTGTCCTTTCTAGCTGGGGACACGTCACTTGGAGGGATCGACAGGGGCCCCGAGGTGGACCTCCATACCGATTTTCAAGTCTTAGGGAACCCCGGAACCTGAGATACAGCACCCTGAAAAATGTCTATGGGAAATCCCATTATAAAACCCCTTTGGGGCAACGCCCACCATCTGGCGGTGGGGTGGCGTTTGAACCCGTGGCTGATGTCTTTCTTTAGCTAAGACTCTTGTGCACGCAAAGAATGTCCTTCTGAGTTTGTTGGCCCAGGGGTCGTGGAGATACGGGTACGATAAGAGACCACCCCCTTCCCTATGGCAAATCCCATTATAAAAACACCATCGGGGTAAGGCTCAGCTAATGGCGGTCGTGGGTCTTACGAACTCGAAGGAACCCATTTTCTTTAGCTAAGATTGTTGTGCATCTAAAAAGAGTACAGAAGCACCAATTTAAGTCCATTCCAAGTGTTTTGTGATCACAGTATCAGCCTGAGTGTATCGGAGCACAGTTTTGCACCAAAAGCGAGGGGAGGCGAAAAAAAGCACTATATACCCTATTCTTTAAGATATCACTTTGCACTGCAAATTTGAGGAACGCAACCACTTAGCAACTTGCAAATTGGTACTGCAATTTAAAGGCCTGTAGTGTCAGACTGGTAGTGCCTAACTGATTCAAGTGTTTTTGGAATGATTCTTGCAAAGACTGATTTATAAGAAAAAAGAGAGATTGACAAACAGCATTTTGCTTTATATGCAGAAACGGGCAACTACAAGAGGGTGTCAAACAAGCTGCGAATGTCCCAGGAGGCTACAGAGTACCTCTGAGTATGAATCCAGATGCTCGCAGTACCTGTTCTTAGATGTCCGAAACCACTGTATCGCTGTATAACTGTATACCCTATAAATATCACTTTTTATTGTGTATTTGAGGAACACAACCAATTACAAACTTCATTTGAATTGCTGTGCTATCAGAATATCAGTGTATAACTTTGCTGGGTATTGCAGTGTATGCTGGGTATCAAAAGGCCTTCAAACTTTTACAAAAGGCCGTCAAAGTTACAAAAAAATAGGTGTGCTCCTAACCCAATACTTGTCTTTTTAATTCTGTGCGTCCAAATACTTGTAGTTAAAAGTTTTAAGAATTAAGCTTACTGTTTGTTGTTCTGTCCTAAACCAGCAGTTTGTCACCCAGATTTATTAAATAAACAGGGGGGGGGGGGTCATCAGATTATTCTCCATTTTATTGTAACTGAGGTACCGTTCAGTTGAGCGAAAATTGTAAAGGGGTACTCGAGCTGAAACCTCCAGATAGAAGGGGTACAGTTTCAAAAAAAGGTTGAAAACCCCTGACCTACAGTATAAATGATCAGGAATAGATAAGGGAAATGCTGACTAATACAATACAATAGGATTTATTTGAAGTTGTTGAAGGGCACTGGTCTCTTAAACCCAGAAGTTCTGATAAACCCCTATGCCTCACTATATATTGATGGACATTACATAAGCAAATGAGATGACCTTTTTTTTTTTTTTTTTTTGGTATACCATGTTCCTAAATGTTTTCTGAGGAGAGTAAAAAATACATTAACTTTGATTCATGTACTCTTAAATTAATTAACGGTCCAGTTTATGGTAAACTGTGCATGCATGACTTAGAAACTCGGCTGTCAGCTAAGCAGAATATCTCAAAAACTGGCCTGAATTTGAAAATGCAGAATTCGGAACGTTATCTGAAAACCGGAGTAGCTCAGAAATTGGGATGTTATCAAAGCGGCCCAGAATTTGGGACGTTATCTAAAAACCAAAGCGACCCAGAATTTGGGACGTTATCTAAAAACCAAAGCGGCCCAGAATTTGGGACGTTATCTAAAAACCAAAGCGGCCCAGAATTTGGGATGTTATCTGCAAACCAAATCGGCCCAGAATTTGGGACATTATCTGAAAAGTAAAGCGGCCCAGAATTTGCGACGTAAATGAAAACAGGGGCAGTCTATATGTAAAACTGTGATTACATTAGAGATAAACTAATGTATCCTGTAACAAAACTGCAATAGCGTATATGTTTTATATTAAAATATATCGCAAAAACGATTATAGATATATGCTACTTGAAAGAAAAAAGTACACCACCACAGAAAGCCAATTCTTACATTCGTGCATAACATGATAATTTATATAAAGTAATTCCTCATAGTTTGTAATATCAGTACAGTGTAATACCACATTATATTTTAATGGTAAGGTTGTGGAAAGCAGATCACTCTCTCCCTCTGATCACAATGTTAAAAATGCCTGCACGCTTTTCCACTCGTGTGACGACGTATTCATGTGACAGACATGGACCAATCAAAACGCGAGACTGTTATGCGGTTCCATCCCAAAAACCGGGCCTGTGTCATACCTCGGTATCTCTTGCGGGGTTCCTTTATCTGTAGCACCATCATTTGGGCCCTGAAACACTGAAATGGGTTGGTACGAGGATAAAGTGTTATGGGGAAACTGTTTTCTGCCAATTTTGTACATTTTTACATTTACTATGTTCTAAATTCTGTGAACACTTTGACAATAATATTCTTCAAGTTCTAAGCTTTTAAATGAGCTATGGTTTTACGGTGATTAGATACAAAGGTAATTACTTACGACTCTTAAAAAGAAGTGTGCATTTTCTTTAAAATTTCTAAACAAAACAAAACAAACAAACCCGGCTCAGATTTCCAGCATAGAGGTCTACCCGGCCTTGAAAGGGTTAACCATCTTAAAAATACAGTAAATGAACCATACTGTTAATAAATAAACCGTACTGTTTATAAATGAACCGTACTGTTTATAAATGAACCGTACTGTTTATTGCCCCTCATACTATTACTAAACCCATATGCGGGAACGCCCAACTCTATTTTCTGTTTTTGCATTGCTAGCCTAATAAGTACATAAAACGAATGTCCGTAATGTAGCGTGTTCATTATTACAACCCCTTTTGTTTTTGGTTTTTATATTTTTAACGCTCATTTTTGCATTAAGCACAATTATAAACACAAATGTTTAGGAATACAACTTGATCTTATACAAGAGGTGTTAAACACGGCTAATAATACTGGTACCAGAATCCATCGAAATATGATATCACCAATTAAACGTCTTGTAAAAATCTAAAATTAAAACCAGTAAAGGGAACTTACGTTTTGAATTAAAAAACAGAAGTCCTACACAAACCAGTAGCGCTCCAGGCTCCATTTTTGTTGTGTTCTAGTAAGGAGTTATAAATAAATGTGCCGTTACAGTGCGAGCCTTCAAGATCAACTTTTCTCTACCTCGAAATCGAAAGTTTAAAAAATCACTCGCGCAATGGCGATCATTACTGGGGAACGTGATTCAATGCCCACTACAGTTTTAAGTATTTATTTATTTATTTATTTATTTATTTATTTATTTATTTGTATTTTATTGTATTTATTTATTTATGTATTTATTCATTTATTTGTCTTTTGGAATAATAAATGTAAATTCTACCCAAGCGTTAATCAACTCCCTTCTGTGGATACCGTACAGGACTAGTCTGTGGAATCAGAGACATTTGGTAAAGCACTGTAAATGTGCAATATAAACAGAAGCACTGGAAATTCCTAAATTGCTTTGTTTCAACCTATAATGTTGGAGATTCCTTGTGTTGTGATGTTTGAGAAAACATGGGCAAATAATCGTTTAAGATTTACATGTAACTTTATCAACCTTTGGGTTTATAACCTTATTCTGGCCAAGATAAATATTATACTTTGCATTGTTAAAATAAAATGCACAATAGTCACTAAAGCCTGATATAATTCACTAAATCAATGTGTGTAATGTAAAAAGGGCAACTCATCAAGGGGCAATAATATTAAACGCTGAAAAGAAAATATAAAACGTGTACAGATGATACAAGTGTATTCTTTCAATTATGTGTTATTGATTTGGGAACAATACTAGGTTTGTGGCTAGATATACTAGTTATTTTGCATTAACATTAAAATGTGAACAGGGCGCAGCTGAGCTTGGGGTTCAATTGACTTGTCTTTAAAGTGCAGCAAGTGTTGAATGATGAGGATGTTTAAGGTCCAGGGTAACCTTTTTATTCCATGGTGTTTATTTAAACTCTTTTGCAGGAGTTTGTTTCACCAGAAAGTGCAGCTGATCGTGTATGTAACATCACTTTGTCAGTACTGCCACCGGAGGGCGCTCTTATCAATGGCAAGTTAATGGTAGTGTAAGAAAAGTAACGGCTGCTTTATTTAAACTGTAAAGCAGCAGTCCAGTGTTTGGAAGTGTCCCTCCTGGCTGCTTCTCTGCCATCATTTTACATGAAACATATCTTTATATAAATAAATAGTCATGTTTTGTGTGTATTAGCTGCAAGGGGAAATGGCTTGTACGAGCAGTTCAGCTAAAACCCACAAGAGACAGATGGAGAGATCCCATAAACATTCTACCATTTGTGTAAATCCTGAAGTTTAGAAAAAAGGTATTTTAAACTGCTGACTACTTTTAAAATATGCTAAGTGATTTAGAAGCATGTGAAACTACAGGTACTGTCCCTAGAGGACAACAGCAGTTACACCAACAAACACACATTAACTCAACCCACATTCAACTCTGAGATTAACACCCGTGATTACCCTTTATATACACCTGTGAGTGGAGCCTAATTAACCATGAATTATTCAATTTACAGCCCGAGCCACATTCCCACGTGCTTTTCTGGCAGGGAGGAATTTAACCCCTTCCCTGCCAACCCAATATTCACCACACACACCCACACATTACACCGGCAGGGCTTTCACCCTGCCACAGGAATGTGTCATTTTTGGTAATTTCCTGCAACTGTAATGACCCTTGCTGATGCAAATAAACTGCACTGCACATTGTAGGCTAATTTCGTTATTTCAACTTTAACTTGTATTGTAAATCTTTGTTTACTTCTTATTTATAATTTACAAAAAAATCCCTTTGCAATTCAAGTTGTATTCTGTTTGTGCTGAGCTGTCTTGTGCAGGTCAGTGATTCTGTCATCGATGGTATATCCACTGTTTAGTGGTTAGTCTGAGTTAAAGCTCTTTGATTCACTGAATTCTGATTGGAAATGATGTTCAGAGCTCTAGTGTTCCGCTGCGGTTCAGGATTGCATCATTTCTTTGGGATCGGCTACTCTCAATTGTATCATGCTTTTGTCAGTCGTGTTTTTAAGGCAGTGGTGCACAAACGTTTTATATACTGCCCCCTTTTCTTAGCATACATTTTAACTTTATATTTTAACAGGTGTTTTTTTTTTTTTTTTTTCTTTTGGATTTAATTTAAATCGTGTATTTTCCTGGATTTAAGTCCAGATTTAGCTAAATACATAAATGTCAATATACACTTTCTTAAAAGTTTTTAAATTTGTACTTTGATAAAGCTTATAAATGTTGAAAACGTGTATCACAAATTCAACACTTAAAATCAGTCTAATTTATTCACGCCCCACACTTTGCACAACACTACTTTAAGGTGGGATGTGAGGAATTTGAAGCCGCATTAGATTAGGATGACAAACAGTCTAAGGTTAATTTATCTAGCAGACAATAATTAATATTTAAAATACAGATGCAGCAGATTATCTTATATAAATATAATACAAATACAAATATAATAGATTCAATCGGGACTGACAAAGCAGAAAATGGAAACAAGATACCAGGATTCATTAATCAACATTTATTAATGAGATATTTAATCACTTTTGTTATGTTAATTCATTATATAAATAAGTCATAGTTAATATGTTTTTTGATTGCTCAGCATTACTGTTGACAATTACAGCAAAATTAACTCAATATAAAAACATAAATGCTTCTCAGAAAAACAATTGTAATTAAACATTTGCATTATATGGGATAAGCTTTATGTAGCCTGCGGTTACTGAACTGTCATAGCAGTAAATAAGTCACTTGATACAGAAGAGAGTGTTAGTAACCTGTTATTTTGTGCCATGCTATCTTCTGTGTTTTAAAGATGCACAGCCTTGCATTTAAACAAATAATCATTACATGTAAAAAAAAACACAGGCATTAACAATTCCAGAATGTGCAATTTGGTGAACATTTGTCAAAAAAAACAACATGCAGGACATTAATGCAGCTTACTGTTAGAAACCATTATTATCATCTTTCATGTTAAGACAGTGAATGAATGACTCTTCTTGCTGTACTTTAAGTGTTGTTCTATGGGTAGGATTTCATGGCATGACTCAGCACACTGTTAAACAGCGTTAAAAGAATAATCTATTTCAAATGGTGAAGTATATATTCTTGTGTCCTTTTAGGATTATGAAAACAAGCTCCATATTTGGCTCTGGCTCTGAACACAAAAAACACAGAGTCCAGTTTCACAAAGAGTTTGCAGCATAAAAGGCTGCTAACTATCATGAACATTTCAGCTGTATTCTTTCGATTTGCTTCACAAAACACTTCAGGCCTTTATTCGTCTGTATATCAATACTATTACTGCTATTACAGCCACAGACAAAACTCCAATCCCAATCCAATGGCTTCTTCCTGTACATAAGAAATGAACAAAGTCATTAGTGTATCCTGCATTTCTTGTACTTCTATTGATACCCAACACCAAACAGTATCTTACTACAAACTGAAGGGGAAGGTTAGTTATCTGTATTTTATTTTATCCAAACCGAGAACTCACTATGTGTGACTATTCAAAGTTATTTTGCCATTAACCACGTTTGCCAAATAATATGTGTATGATTTGAAAATGTTTATTACCCCGGTGCCCTGACTGTAAACAACTGTAAACAACAATATTTATGCTTTAACATCCCAGTTGTTCTGAATATTTTACACACCTCTTCTAGGCAAAAATGTAAACGTTACCTTTGACTGTAAGAGTGATGTTCTTCATTGCGACCCCATATATGTTTTTAGCATGGCATTCATAAACCCTGGCATTGCTAGACGAGGCTCTTGTGATGTTTACAGTAGACACTCCATCCTTCGTTATCTCCTGTACATTATCAGCTTTGGGGTATTTCCACTCATACGTGGGGGCTGGGCTCCCATCAGCGGAGCATTTTAAAACTATACTGCCCCCATCACGAACTTCAACATTTTCTTCAGCAGCGCTCAATAGACTGGGCTTGTCTGAAAAGAAAAAAGGAGAGTAAACAAAGAGAGGAAGGCTCTTCAGATCCTATCTGAAACCAGGTGGAGGAGGAGCAGGGCAATGGGAAACGCAAATTCACATTTACAACAGACAAAGAATTTACAGTGTGGGCCATTTTCATCTGCGGATTTGACTTTGTACAACTGGGCTTGTTTGTTTTAATACATAGGCTTTCTTTTCCATCCAACGGGTGACTGTGGAGGATTCTAGTTCTATGATTTACATTAATTTACCTGTCTTGATCAGACCCTGGCCACATTATTTTGAAAAATGTTAGGCATGCTTTCCCACTATAATGCTGGTTTTCAGTTTACAGTCATGTGGTTTATAATTATTAAAGAATCAGCAGGCTAGGAGAGCAAGAGAATGAAAAATAATTGCTCAACTTACAAAATACTGGTATTTTCAAGGGAGGAGAGAGTTTTGCTGGATTTGGTTTCGGTCCTCCGGGTCCCAATTGAAGCTCTGCCACACAAGTGTACTCCGCTCCATTGTCTGCTCTGGTTGGTGTCACTGGAATGGGGACGTTTCCATTCACAGGAAACACTGCTGAGTCATGAGTAAAGCTTCTACTCCCAAGCTGTTCATCTCCCTTATACAGCTTCACACTGAGATATCTGATAGGAGCCACATCTAGGACCTGGCACGTTATATTAGATTCTTCACCGATCTTCATAAAGTCAGGAGCAATGAGGGAGACGCTTTCTGGATACTCTGCAAATGAACATAAACAATATTGTTTTTGCTACAGGGTGATATTAAAAGGCTCAGATCAGTGTGCTGTATAGAAATATACCAAACAAACAAAGACAATGCAGATTATGCAGCAAACGCTGTCCATACAGAAAAGTTTGAAAAATAACACTGGGATGCTATCCTGAAGAAACCCTGGCAGAACCATGTGCAGATCCCAGCAATGCAACTCCATGAACTTGGGACACACTGTCTACTGCACAGAGGTGCTGATACAGTAGGGACACTTACTGTATATATCAGTACTAAACTTTCTGCATAATGACAAGGTTCAACAGTATTCTGTAGTTTTCACCCCACATACAATCAGCTTACAAACAATGTAAAATAAGTGTTATATGAAGTCACTTACTGTAAATAACCAAATCCAGTTTTTCTACACACTGACGGGGTTCATTCATGTAGTTTATAAAGCATTTTGGCTCTGCATCCCAAACAGTGAGGCTGCTGACATTCCAAACTGCTATTTTACTATTCGGTTCATTCACAGGGTTAACAGAAGACTCCCAGCCAGCCCCCAATACATCTTCACGTGTTGTGGAGCAGTTGACAGTCACTGGGTCTCCAAATCTCACCACGACTCTAGAGGGGTCAATATTCACATCACAGACAGCAGAAGAGACACCTAAAAGAGATAATAACAATCATCTCAACACTTCTATTATCTTTCACAAGGAAAGCAATACAGATAAAATATTGATTTAATAAAAATGTATGTTTCATTAATTCAGACAGGTGCAATACATTTTCTTAAAGAATACACACACACACACACAAACACACACACACACACACATCTATGGGTAGCAGTGTGGAGTAGTGGTTAGGAAAGAAAAGTAAGAAAAGTGGTCAAACAGACTACCAACGGATATAAAACGCAACATTAAATCCTGGTTTTATGCAGTATAACCACTGCTTAATGTAAATCATTTTGCATTAGGAGCTCTGGAAACCCAAATGTGTAGAACACAATTTAGAATAAAAATCTGCCTTAACAGATGTTAAACACATTTAATTTACCTGTAGGAGAACCCATATAAAACAATACAGGGCACTTACTTTCTGTAGTAGAAAACAGAAGAGCTAAAACACAGGTAATGAGATTTCCAGGTTCCATTTGTTTACGTTCTGTAGTAAAGGGTTCTAAGTTCGATTCGAAACAGCGAATCTAGCATTCTTAGGCTAAAATCGAAAGTAAAACCAAAAAAAAAACCGTTTTGTATACGCATGCGCAATGATTAGGGCCGACCAAAATGATCAACATTTCCTGAAATCGTACGCTTTTTGTTTTAAGCAAAAACAACTACATTTGTATATAGTTTGAAATATGTACATGGTATAGAATATGCACAGAGTATAGAAGGCAATACAGCGTCAGCAAACTCCGGTTATTTTTCTCGTGTTTAAAACATTTCTTTGACATATCGAGTTAATTTCTGATGCTGTGGTGTTAGCAATATGAGTATATATCAAGGGGCAATCGTTTGAATGACAAATGGTGCAGAAAGACAACATCACATGATTAAATTAACATACTGTAACGTGCACGGGGGAATGCAGCAGCAGGGATGGTCGGTGACGTAATCACACAGAAAGACAAGCTTGATAGACGCTCCTTGCAAAAGAGCTGTCTCTTGTGCAGCCGTATCGGCACTATGCTTTAGAGCGAAAGGTCCCGGGTTCGCGTCCGCCCTCCGCCTGTGTGTGGATTGAGAAATCCTGCCTGTCACTAAAGGTATATCCTAAAAAAACTCAATGCAGTAGCGACTGCAGGATTTAATTCCTGGCTGGGCCGTTTATGACGTAATGACGTAATTCCTAATATGTGTACTGAGGACACTATCAAAGATCTTTATAGTAACTAGAAGATTTTTGACTATACTGTCAGAAGTAGCAGCATATTCCCCAAGGACGCACACTCTACCAAAACATTTTGACAGACGGAAATCCGATTTACTACCAACAGGCATAGCAGCACAAATGCTATAAGGTTAGCATCTGACAAAAGCTCTCAAACGTGTTTCGACTTCTCAAAGTGAGCTTAAATTTAAAAAGCTCTCATACAGTGACTAAAAGTGAATGTTAATACTTCCCTTTGAGCTTTACAAGTGTCATTTACATGGGAACAAAAACGAAACAGGAATAGAGGCATGAGTTGAGCATAACATACATCTCAGCTGCATCAGTCAACTGAATTCAAATTGATAAAATTAAATGTAGGTACTGACATTACTGGCGCATTTGTTGATTCGTCGGTTCGTTTTCTTTTTAAAAAATGTGTCGGGACATAGCTAATGCGTAAGACACAAATATAGCTATGGTTTACTGCAAAGTTTGCTAAACATTCGGTATTATTATATTTCTTAGACTTACAATTGTTACAAGATATCACATTATTTTTACATACAGTTATCAATTTATACAGTTGTTTTTTTACTGGAGCAATCTAGTTAAAGTACCTTGCTCAAGGATACAACCGCAGTGCCTCCTCACCTGGGAGTGAACCCACGACCTTCCAGTCAGGAGTCCCGAGCCCTAACCACTACTCCACACTGTTGCCCTGTGTAGGTAATTAGATAGGTAATTGCAAATGTAAAAAATAACTAAACAGCAGCTGCACAAGCTAGTTGCGTGCCTTGCAATGAAAGAAAATTTCCTGTATGTATGCTCCTGACGCGCTGTAATTTCGATACTATAGTATCGAAGACGTAAGATCTCATATCTCAGCCGTACAATAACCAATCTTTTTTTTTCATAACCATGACAACGGTGCTGAGGTGGGTGGGACGGATATATTTTTTGAACCACAAGGATGAGCTAGAGTCGCCGCAGCAGATTACAGTCTGATACGGTTTGGCATGAAATGTTTTTAATTGTCAATCGCTGCATGACTGGGTGGGCCCATGAGCAAAATGGGGGGGCCCAGGCCCCTCAGTCCCAAGCGTGGCGCCGCCCCTGGCTCAATGTGAAAAAAGTAAACGCTGAAGCTCAACCCAAACCACTGGAAACGTTGCAAATGGCAAGCCTAGCACTTCCCAATACTATGATTAAAGAATCAGGGCTTTTCATGAACATGCACAATACAGTACAATCACGTTGAGCCCTAAACAACCCATTCAACGTGAACTGCACTTAATGTGAAAAACGCTTTAGTGCTTAAATTCTAACCAATCCCTATGACACTTTGCAAATGACAAGCTTAACGCTTCCCAATACTTTTCCAATAATCGATTAAATTCCCACATTTTAGAATAGTATTGGTAAGTGTTATCCTAGAGTTTCTATGGTTTTGGTTGTAATTTAAGCACATTGGCTCTGAATATCAAATATCATATGTTGAATGATAAGAACATAAGAAAGTTTACAAACGAGAGGAGGCCATTCAGCCCATCTTCCTCGTTTGGTTGTTAGTAGCTTATTGATCCCAGAATCTCATCAAGCAGCTTCTTGAAGGATCCCAGGGTGTCAGCTTCAACAACATTACTGGGGAGTTGGTTCCAGACCCTCACAATTCTCTGTGTACAAAAGTGCTTCCTATCTTCTGTTCTGAATGCCTCTTTATTATTATTTGTTTATTTAGCAGACGCCTTTATCCAAGGCGACTTACAGAGACTAGGGTGTGTGAACTATGCATCAGCTGCAGAGTCACTTACAACTACGTCTCACCCGAAAGACGGAGCACAAGGAGGTTAAGTGATTTGCTCAGGGTCACACAATGAGTCAGTGGTTGAGGTGGGATTTGAACCGGAGACGTTCTGGTTCCAAGCCCTTTTCTTTAACCACTGGACCACACAGCCTCCTCCTCTTTATCTAATCTCCATTTGTGACCCCTGGTCCTTGTTTCTTTTTTCAGGTAAAATAAAGACCCCTGGGTCGACATTGTCTATACCTTTAGGATTTTGAATGTTTGAATCAGATCGCCGCGTAGTCTTCTTTATTCAAGACTGAATAGATTCAATTATTTTAGCCTGTCTGCATACGACATGCCTTTTAAACCCGGGATAATTCTGGTTGATCTTCTTTGCACTCTTTCTAGAGCAGCAATATCCTGTTTAAGGTCCAGGGTAAAGCAAGGTGCATTTTAATAACACGGTGTTTATTTAAACTCTGTTGCAGGAGTTTGTTTCACAAAAGTGCAGCTGATACTGTATGCAATATCACTTTATCAGTACTACCTAAAGCCACAGGAGGGCGCTCTTATCAACAGCAAGTTAAATGGTAGTGGAAGAGAAGTAACTGCTGCTTTCTTATGTAAACTATAAAGCATCAGTTCAGTGTTTGGAGGTGTCCCTCCTGACTGCTTCTCTGCCATCGTTTTACATGAAAGATATCTTCATGTAACTTACAGAAAACAGAAAAAGTATTTTGCAATATAAAATGATTAAATCTCTGCGCTCCCTCAATATTTTTCATCCTCATCTGTCAGACATGTCGACAGTAAATTGTACAAGTCCTATATTTTCCTGTATAAGGGCCCTTCATTAATTCAATGTTTAATATACAGAAAGACAGATAAATAGTCATGTTTTGTGTGTATTAGCTACAAGGGGAAATGGCTTGTATGAGCAGTTCAGCTAAAACCCACAAGAGACAGATGGAGAGATCACATAAACATTCTACCATTTGTGTTGAGGCATACATTCTGAACCACTGACTCAATGCTTTTGTAGTAATAGAGTGTCCTTGGCTATAACAGTGTCCAGTGGTCTTTTTCACATAAACCTGGGCAATGTATATTTATTACAGGCATTACCAACAGAAGTTTTAGATAATCCTTGCACTATCAGTGGGTTTGAAATAATCCTTGCACTATCAGTGCACTAGAGCGGACATTTTGAAAAGAGCTTTGAAAAAGATTTGAAAGTTACAAGTGTAAAAAGTTGTCAGGATGTTAACAATGAAAAGAGAAATGCAGGTACGTTGTTTAAACAGGTGTAGCAGCACGTGGGGACGTGGAATGCTGTATTTTTCAAAACCCTGCTTTAACCTCTAAAGCAATGCTGTGGCAGTTTCACTGCAATGCAAAACTACTGGCGCCTTAAGCACACATGCAGGAAGCCCCATAAATACTGCTAAACTTCCCCTTCATAGCACTTAACTGTCCTTGATTTTAATGATCAGAACAGTGCATGAATCCTGATAAGAGCTCAGCTGGCTTCAATACTGCTGTCTCATGAAGAAAACAACACAGGGAGGATATGTCAGCCTTCATCAAGGTCAAAACAAGCAAGAGGAAATATTTCAGTAAACAGATCCCTTCTACTGCAACTTATTTAAAATACATTAACACTTCAGTGGAGTGGTTGTGTGACTGTGATTTTATATATATATATATATATATATATATATATATAGAGAGAGAGAGAGAGAGAGAGAGAGAGAGAGAGAGAGAGAGAGAGAGAGAGAGAGAGAGAGAGAGAGATTACTATTAAACAAGCATTCAATTTACTGTACAGTTCTACACACAACCAAACTATTCAAACACAAAAATGAACCTGTGCTGTAATTACAATAAACTGAGAAAGCCAACAAAAACAACAGCATGTTGAAAACAAACATAGAAGACTGGACTGTAAAAGAAGTGCTAACTAAGGCTGTATCATACAAGAACTGTACATCTCACTGATTTCCTGTGGTGAGGATATTCACGTCTGTATGGGGACGTGGGCATCTGCCACTTCCTGTGCGTCACTGCTTTCATGCAGACAAAAAATCATATGGCCAACACGTGTCTGTTGTGCAGTACCTTTGATTGGCCACACAAAATGTTGAGATGAAGTAAAAAAAGAAATGGTACAAATTGAATGTAATGGCATTTGAGACATCAAAGCCCATCACAATGTGAGATGTGTGCTATTGAGGAATAAAGGTGAGGAACCCCTGCTCCATTTTCTTAATGGTCTTCTCTACCAATAATCCCCCTTCACTCTACAAAGGGGGCGGAGGGGGGCTCCTTCAGGAAAGTTCCACTTTTTGATTTCATACAGTATATTAGTGCCCTCTGCATGGTGAAGGATGAGGGCAAACGCAAGACGTCCTGGCTAAAATGGTTATACGTTTGCACTTCTACATAACACCACTGACATTGTAAAATATAATGATTTTATTATAGTATATACATACAATTGTAACACAGTAAGTCCACACCAAAACGTTTTAATTTCAACTTTTACAAATTAGTTTGGAGGTTGTCATCTGTGAATGTGCAGGTATGTGCATCCCATTTACACAAAAAACCCCAAAAAACAAAAGAACCTGCATTTGTAACAGAAGTTTGCATAAAAATGACCTTCATTTTTGTAGTGTCCCAAGATGCCCAAGTTTGCATTCAATTAGAAAACGGTCTGTAAGTCAATGCTGCAGCTACTTCTCGAAGTATTTGAAGGTTATAAATCGCACCTGCAAGTCCTGTTTTTAGTTTAAGCGCTTTCTTTTTTTCAATGTCGTTTTTGTCTTGTGGTAACATTTTTAAACTGTAGGGAGGTGCACTGGAACCTTTTTAAGGGAGGCATTGTGTTGGCTTAGTGCTCCCAACCAATTTGAAGTCACAAAGTCCCTTATAAAAGTGAATTGCTTTACCACACCTCGCTATGCTTTCACTAAGCTTGATTGCACTTTGCTAGGCTTTTACTATGGGACACTTTCATAGTGGCTGTGCAGGTAAACCATACTGCAGTATTATCCTTTCACTTTATTTTATTTAGCATATTGTTTTGTTTATTATCTTTGTGTAGGTGCCCATCTCATCCAATTATAACATTCTGGAGTTCTCTAGCTATCGAGAGCAGGTGATCGCTTTGTTCAGGTGAGAAGTAATACAGAGGACTAATAGCAATGGCTAGTCATGGTGCAGGGTTGGTGCTATGCAATATTTCAAATCCTCCGCATTTTCCAGGTTTTAGAATTCTTGTGAAAAAATCTGCATATCTCTAGAAGACTGCAATAGCACCGTGATTTGACTGTTTTTAAATTCTTGATACTGTGGTGTTTCTCAAAGCTAACCTACTGTTTGTGAAAAAAAAAAAAACAGACTATTTACATTTTTCAACACATTATATAAAAATGACAATTTATTGAAGTGCCTTGCCATTGCAATCTTTCAGTGTTATTACTTTGGAGCTTAAAGACTTGCTTGAAAATAATATACTGTTATTCACCATTCTGTCCTTTTTGCTGCCAAGACCCTGTTTTACAGCAATTTACAGCTGCACAGCAGCAACCAGCTTTCTTTCCACCATGTTAGTCTCAACAGGTGATTAAAGTCAACACACAGCATGTTGACTTCTAGTAGGCTGTAGATTTTGATTACAATAATTTGTGGAAATACAAAAAAAATTCTGTGCATTTTAAGTATATCTTTAACATGAAATAAAATAAAACCAACAAACATTTTTGTTACAGTGGTATAAACACTAGCTACTGATTACATTCCTCAAGGCACTGTTTTATGATTCTAATCACAATCAGAACCATCTTATTAAAAATAAACTGTGTTATAAATATAATATTTTATACAATGTGGGTTGTTATTGGAAGATTCTAAAGCACCCATGACAAGAAACTTGGATTAAACTTAAAAGGGGCAAAATAACTTTAGCGTAACAGCTTCCTTGCAAACTTCACTTATCGTTTTTCTGAAGATTTTTTCGAGACTTTGCACTGGGAGTGAATCTGCAGTTTGGTGGCAGGATGAATGGGCTTCACCTAAAGTTTTGGTTTTTACTCATTTAAGAAAAAGTTGTGTTTTTATATAAACTTTACATTTGAACTGATATCTGATATGCGCCTTGTGCTAAGCTATTTTCAATTTGTTTTAGTACAGTAGACATATTCAGTCATTTTTGTATACAGTTACATTTCCAAACCAAAAAAAGGCATTTTAAAAAGTAAATACCTACAATATATCAATTTAGTGAAGAGTGTTAGCTTAAAGCTGTATTTCTGTGCAGTGTATTTTAAGAAACTGTTGATGACATCACAAAGAGGAGCCTGCTCTGAAATTCTATTGAGTTCTTTCCAATGCTGGTACTGCACAGGTGCACAAGTGAGTATAAATACAAGGGCTCTTCTCCAGGGCGTTGTTTTTATGCTTGGGTTCAAACCTGTCGCTCTGCAAGATAAATAAATCCCTCTGAGCGTGCAAACAAGAGGACAGGCTCCTGTCTTCATGAAGAAACAAAGACAAGCTCCATATGCCTTCTGTCTTTCAATGTAGCAGAGCAACATCATCCCACAGCATGGCCTTGGCATAGCACTGCAAGAGGTCTGGGGATCATTGACAGCAATGCGGCTCCTTCATAAAGTCAAAAGACAAGAATGTTTGGAAGTCTTATGTAGGTAAAAACCTGCAGTTAATTCTTTAATTATATACTGTGCTTGGCTGGATTTCTGAGGGTTCGGGAGAACGGTAGGCAGGTGGATAACAAACGTCCTTTTCGGTGGGTTCATACTTGTGTTAAGGGTATTTCATCAGCTGCCTTTCCATTATGTGCCACGCTGCCATTTGCACTTGAAGGTTTTCCTTTGAGGTTGTACTCTCCTGTTTTATGCTGTTTGTAGTATACATAGTACAGGACCATTATTAATATTGGAATAACAAGAACAATTAGTACTACAACTCCAGCTATTATTGGAATGAGGTAATCTGAGAAGGAAATAAAAAAACAAATTGTAAGCAAAACATGTATTTCATTCAATTCTAAGAGTGTATTTGTTTGTTGCATGTGTGAGGGTGTTAGCTAATTTAAGACCTTTTTGTTTCCAAGTACATTTGGTTTTCAATATTTCTGATTCCCTCTGAACGCTCCTAAATATTCTCTTGTTAAATAACTGCAATACACATTTTACATTCAGAGTAGAAACGTGTGTGCTGTCAAATACTCAAGACATCCAAACTCTTATAATTTGATTCAAGGGGGTACTTTTCCTCATCACCTGTAATTTCTAGCTCTCTTATTTTGTGTCTTTTTTGTGTTTCTGTCATTAGCCCTGGTCCTCCCTGGAACTGATACTTTGAATAATTATCCTGTTTAAACAGAATAAATAAACAAATCAATCACGCACTGCCATCATCCTAGTTCCTTGCTCTAATACTCTTACCCTAATTAGCGATTCTGAAACTGGAGTAACCACTGATTATGTTGTTTTTACAAACGTTCACGTTTTTACTTTACAGTTATACAGATTATCAGTATTTTAGATATTGTTAAGACTATGAGGCTAATAAAAATAGACTTAAATACGGTAACAATCTTTTCTTTTGGGCAAAGTTGCATCTTAATTGCAAGTGGTAGCATGTTAAAATAACTAAGGGTTAATTCTGTTTAGATGTTGTAATGTAGTGTAGCAGATGGATGTGTGGAGATTGGTAGATGAAGTAGTAAGCCTATAATTGCATTAAATGGTTTACATTACCTGTAACTTCAACTGTAACTTTCCTTGTGAAATTCCCATGTATGTTCCTAGCATGGCATTCATAAACACCACGATTGCTAGATGAGGCTCCTGTGATAGTCACAGTAGACACACTGTCCTTCGTTGTGATCTTCACATTATCAGCTTCAGGGTGTTTCCACGTGTATGTAGGGGCTGGGATACCATCAGCAGTGCAGTTAAAAACTACGCTGTCCCCTTTCAGAACAGGCACACTTTCTTCTGCAGGGTTTATTGCACTGGGCTCATCTGAAAGAATGAACGGCATTAACGGCATTACTATTACAACACTTCATAGTAGCTACTCATGTATAATTTACTTTGAGTTGTGATCACAAGTTTTTGAAGATTCTGATCAATGTGAATTAAAGTTGTTAAATGATAAGTTTCTTCTCACCCAAACTAAGTTGTATTAATTAAAAGTCAAAGTTGTTATAATCGTGGAAATTCATAGTGGCACCTTTGAGTAAATTGTTGATGCTCATAACATCGATATATATTGTAACTCCTGAATGTGGAGTTTTGCACAGCAGTGTATGTGATTGAAGCTCCATCTGAAAGGACATGCAGCTGCCAATGTTGATGGATAATGTTAATGATTCTGACAGCTCTAACATTGAATTCTTCTTTCAGGTTTTTTCTCTATTGCTCATTCCATCGGGCTGCCACCTTGTTCACAGTTTTGCAATGTTGTTGTTTTATTGTTATTATTATTTGCTCCCTGGTCTTGAGAAATCATGTGATAATGTGACCTTTCAACTCTGACTGTAGTTCTGCTTTACCCGAGGTGCAGAGCGGATATCGCACAGTAGATTTATTTTTCTGACCTCTGCTAACAGACACGGAATATCCTAAAAGGCTTAATGTAAAAAAAAAAAAAAAAGGCTTAATTCAAACCAAATCCCTAGAAACTTGCAAACGGCAAGCTTAACAGTTCCCAAGACAATCCTAAAAAAAATCTGGGGTTCCCATTGACATGCACAATATAGTAACCACGTTGAGCCCTACAAACAACCCATTTAATGTGAACTGCACTTCATGTGAAAAACACTTAATGTGGCTGAAATTCTAATTCTAACCAGTTCCCATGGAAACACTTCCCAATACTTTCTTCCAAAAAGTGGGGTTCTTATTAACGCAATATAATGATCACATTCAGCCCTACAAAACCTAGCGTTTTTCACATTAAGCTTTAGGATGCCCCAACAAGTACTCTCATCTTGAGAACAGGAACTGGCCACATTGTTACCGTCCCGTCTCCTCAACCCTTTCCACTGGGGAAACTCCCTCAAGGGTGGCGTTCAGTCAACTGTAAGAGTCTTACTCATGGCATGCCTACGGAATACACTTTCGAATATTAGCTTAAACTTACACCCCACAGTAACTGTCACAGTGGCAACTGCGGATCCGTAGTTGTTCATAGTTTTAAGCTGGTAGACTCCTCCATCTGTTCTCGTCAGTATTTTGGATGAATCAAACTCTTTGCTATCCTTTAACCACACAGTTTTAGGGGGAGGATTTCCCTCAGCTTCACAGTCAAAGTGGCTGCTGAGTGTTTCGCCTTCTTTCAGATCTTTACTGGCGGGAAAATGTGTTTTTATCGTGGGAGGATCTGTAGTTTTTGGAAATAAGAAAAAAAATGAAATTTGTAACTTAGATATGCAATACCATTTTTATTTATAAAAGCTTATTTTGAGAGGTTCATATAAAGACCATATCATCATTTAGATCGATCTTTATTAGGATCAGTTCTTTAGTAATACAAGCATTTCTCATCTATTTGGTGAATGAAATAGAGGGACCCCTGAATATCCCCTTTATTATACTGCGTGTATAATTGTACATTGTTAAGTTTCATATCTATGGGCCTATTTGATGATGCATACATGTTCTGGGAGAGCAACTTCTCAATCTCAACTCAGTTTACACAACTGTTTTATAATTTTAAAAAATCGTGACCAAAGGGGATATTATAAACCTCAGAACTTTCACCAGTGCATCGGAATCCTTGAACAACACACACAGACACACACACACAGACACACACACACACACACTGACACACACACACACACAGACACACACACACAAACACTGACACACACACACACACACAGATGCAAACACACATACACAGTGACACACACACACACACACACACACACACACACACATGCAAACACACACATACACACTGACACACACACGCAAACAACGGCATACTGTATACTTACACAAAATATTGAAGGTGGTACTTTGATTTTTCTTAACAGGTGTAGCAGCTAACTTCAGCTCAGTCTCACAAGTAATCATTTTGCCGTTGAGTTCTTTCTCCGCTTTAAACTCGTACTGAGCGGGTGTACTATTGTGAGTTTTATTGACAATTAAACCGTTGAGGAGCAGCCTTTGGGTTGCAGTTGCTGGGAATGAGCCATCCACACTGCATGTAACAATCCCTGTATGATTTACCAGTACAGCCTCAGTGTGAAGGGTGGGCTCTGGTAGCACTGTAACAAGACACACATGTTAGTACAGAACATTATTTCAGAATCTCTTCATCCAGTTCCCTAGCAATGGCAAATCTACAGAATTATATCAGGCTAGAATACAGGATGAAGATTGACTCTACATAGTTTACAGAGCATATAGATGTAAACATACTGGGACAATGTTTTTACTTACCGTAGCCTTGAACATTTCTACTTGCGCTTTTTGACAAAGATCTGAGGGACACATTACATGTAATCGCTGCAGGTTCAACAGAATCCAGAGTAAAACTTTTTTCAACATACACGTTATCCATGTTGGAGCGGTTTGTGTGAATTTCATTATTTATCAGCAGCTCTACTTGGACTTCTTCAGGTGGGAAGGCATTTTTAAGTTCGCATCTCACTGTAGATGGCTGGTTGACTTCTACATTTTCTGATACAGTAAGGATTGGTTGTTCTTCAAAATCTACAATACAAGAAACAGACCCGAACATGCGGTTAAAATATACCATACAGCTAATGTACTATTGCCTTTGAGATCTGTGTACAATCCCCAGGTTTCATGACATGCACAATCAGAACAGACACAAAGAATAACAAGACCACCCGGTCAGTGTTCTGTCACTGGATGTCGTTTTAGATCTGGGGTGGCCCATGTTAGAGCTGTGCTGTTCATAGCTGACCTTTGTCTTGTACCAGGTATGACCAGACTGTTATTGGCAGGGGAATGAGAAGACTGTAAGAACACTGTGAGCGTGCCTTTAATGGTGGACAATGGGGTTAGTTAGATCAATGGCAACAATTAATAACTTTCAATTAATTTACAGACTTTTTTTAGGTAACGGACCTTGATTAGCACTAGTCTTGGACTTGCTAATGGTACAGTACCTGCGGTAGTCCCAGAAAAGTGCTAATCAGTTTTTGCAACAGAGGGGCAAGAAGGTTTCACGTGAGGAGGAGGCTTATGTCTTTACTGCTGACACCACCTTAGTGCAGCGCAGACTGTGACGAGGTCTACTTTCTGAAAACGCAGAATCGACAGGAATTATATTTCATTGTGAAATTAAACATGACTATCTATGGGACACTGTAGCTTTAATTGATGCTTCGATTTGTTGCTTTGAGATGATTGTTGCTGGTATGTTTCAACTCATTCATTGATTATTGATTGCCATTGGTTTTTATGTTGCCAACCTCGCTGTAACATTCATTGATTGATGAATCTCCTTGATGCCTTACTCCTCACGTAGCTAACTACCTATTAACAAATGCTTTCCTTGTGATGATAGCTGTTTTGTAAAGAGAAATTCACAATCTAATGAAAAACATTGTATGTCTTCTAGCCTCTTTTATAATAGTGTTCTTGCATGGAGTCTATTACCCAATTGTCCAATACTTGATTAGGAAATTGGTTTCTGATTGCCCTTGCCTGAAGGACATGGAAACTATATCACAAACAGGGAAAGAGTTTCTAAAGACTTACCAATTGGAAGCATTCTGAACGGGAGAGATGAATTTTTTATTGGTTCTCCTGGTCCCAATTGAAGCTCTGCCACACAAGTGTACTCCGCTCCATTGTCTGCTCTGGTTGGTGTTACTGGGAAGGGGATGCTTTCATTCACAGGAAACCGTGTTGAGTTATGAGTAAAGCTTCTATTCCCAAGCTGTTCATCTCCCTTATACAGCTTCACACTGACATATCTGGCAGGAGCCACATCTAGGACCTGGCATGTTATATTAGATTCTACACCAATCTTCATAAACTCAGGAGCGATTAGGGAGACGCTTTCTGGATACTCTGCAAATGAACATAAACAATATTGTTTTTGCTACAGGGTGATATTAAAAGGCTCAGATCAGTGTGCTGTATAGAAATATACCAAACAAACAAAGACAATGCAGATTATGCGGCAAACGCTGTCCATACAGAAAAGTTTGAAAAATAACACTGGGATGCTATCCTGAAGAAACACTGGCAGAACCATGTACAGATCCCAACAATGCAACTCCATGAACTTGGGACACACTGTCTGCTGCACAGAGGTGCTGCTACAGTAGGGGCACTTACTCTATATATCAGTACTAAACTTTCTGCATAATGACAAGTTACAACAGTATTTGGTAGTTTTTACCCCACATACAGTCAGCTTACAAACAATGTAAAATAAGTGTTATATGAAGTCTCTTACTGTAAATAACCAAATCCAGTTTTTCTGCACACTGACGGGGTTCATTGTTGTAGTTTATAAAGCATTTTGGCTCTGCATCCCAAACAGTGAGGCTGCTGACATTCCAAACTGCTATTTTACTCTTTTGTTCATTCACAGGGGAAACAGAAGCCTCCCAGCCAGCCCCCAATACATCTTCACGTGTTGTGGAGCAGTTGACAGTCACTGGGTCTCCAAATCTCACGACGACTCTAGAGGGGTCAATATTCACATCACAGACAGCAAAAGCAGCTCCTGAAAAAAGATAAGAATCATCAACTTCCTATTTAATTTATTATCTTCCACAAGACCATTCATGCAATGGTGTGTTTCACTCAGACAGGTGCACAGTAAATCATTGCAAAAGCAAAATGAATGTGTTTAAAATGTGTGCCTACAATGGCTAAAGTTGTAAATCTATGTCATTGTCACACTATTCAATATCATGATTGTATTTTATTGAGAGTAGGATTGTATGGTTATTTTTTCATAAATATGTATTTTAGCAACAAGTGACCTGCATGGTAAAGCATAGAAAAGATCAGTAAAGCATAGAAAAGTCACAGAAACTATGGTAATTGCAAAACCATGCGAAAAGCATAGTAAACCTGCAACACTTCAGGGGTGACATCAGGTATAAACTGAGCAATAGACAGCGGTTCATAAATGAACAGAAGTCACAACCTAAAACCAGACGTGCTTCTTGTTTTGAATTTCTGCTCTATAAACTCCAGTGTGGATCCTTTCCTCCAAGTTATTCACTATAATGTTTCAGCCCAATCTCAGCTGGAGGAAGCTGTGGCATGGTCCATTTCCCGTGATAATATGACCTTATTTCCTGTAATCCAGTTCAGTGACATGAGCCTATTAACTATTTAGTGAACCCCTTTAAACAGTGTGGATGTTATTGTTCTGCAGTCTAATTTGATACCATAAAACAGAACAGTAGTTTTATCCTTTTTTCATCTTCCCTAGTATAGATCTGTATATGGTTCCTCTTGCTTTTTGACTAAACACATTATGAAGAGGTTCTGCCATTTGGGGAGAGCTGGCAGTGAGTAGTCTGGGGTTTCACTTGCAGGGCCCTTTGGAGCTGATGCATCCTAAACCATGCATGACCCACAGCATGAGTTACACCATCCAGCATGTTTTACAAGAAACCCCATTAGAAAAGCAGATTGGAATTTCCCAACAGATGGTTTCGAAATGAGTTAAGATGATTATGAGTAATAGCCTAGTTAATATTGACTGACCACTGCCAACAACACTGGTAAGTTACTAGAAATAATAGAGTATTTGTTAATAATAATAATAATAATAATAATAATAATAATAATAATAATAATAATAATAATAATAATAATAAATATCCCCAATTTAAAGTTGAATTGTTCTTGATATTTATCCCTCATCTCTGTCCTCAAAGCAACAATAAATCTTTTTTTTTTTTTTTTTTTTTTTAACATAGAGAGCTCCAGGATGTAGCCACCCTTTAGCCGCTTCTCCTCAGAATAGCTGTGGTGCCAAACTTCTTTTTCCTGCCGCACAGTAGTAGTCTATGCATACAGTTTGAAATTGATACTCTTGAAACGCTCAACCAGCCTTCAACGTTTTTTTTCATTTTAAACGTTGATTTTGTTCGTTTCTGGAAATGGTATTCGCTATTAAATTAGATTTAATTTGGAAATTAAAACGAACAGCAGCATGCGTGTTTTTTCAACCCTTACACTCCCTTCCAGCACTGGTTTTGAGATGGTCGGGACGTGTCTAGAATTTACAGTTGCTTACTACCAGCAGATCTGGTTCGAAAGGTACATCAGTGCTGGTTGGAGACAGAATTCCTTGCAGAGGATATTGGATCAGAATGGTTTAGACTTCTGCCCATGTTAGATGATGAAAACATATATACACGAAGGGGGGGGGGGCTGTGGTTTAGCCAGGTTTTTAAAAACTAAATTCTGCATTGCACCATACCGTTATGTGTTAATAATAAGAGCATAGATATTATTTACACTACCGGTAGATAAGTAATAAGCAACGAATCGCTATATACATTTATACCTATCATGTTTTTACATTATTATCCGTACTGGAACCTGAACATAATCATGATAAACTGTTTGCAATTACATACATAAGGGAAGAAAAAGCTTTACTGAATTAATAATTGATATGTTTTTAAGTAAACAAACAGATCGTGGCAGTCCTGACTGCGTGATAGTGTATTATATACCTTACTTTAGTGTCGCCTGCGAACCAGCAACTGGTAACTCTTAACTGTCTGACGAAAGACAGAACAGCAAACTTACTAACCACGACTAACATAAATCGTTGCGTGAAACATCGTGTATTCATTATTCATTGGAGCTAGAGAGAAAAATGCTGTGCAGTGAAATAGAGTTCTGCATTCATTTTTGAAACGATGACAATTTTAATAAAAAAACTGAAAAAAAACCCCTGTAGGAACTGTACTACAAAACTGTTTAAAATGAACACCACAAATCGTATCCATATTTTAACTGTTTAATGTTAAAAACACGTGTAAGGTATTTAATACATATACATAATACAAACTTCGATTGAGTTTGTAGGCTCCCGTTTCTAAAAAACTATAACTAGTTATTAACTAAAATAACATGCTGTATCTTTTTAGGATATAAAACAAATATGTATATAACTTACCGCTCGTTGTTATGGAGACAAGTAATAATGAAACAGAGAGAATGTGCAGTGGTCTAACTTCCATTTGTTTTTGTTTCTTAGTTTCCAGTCACAAAATGAAGTTATTTTTAAAACCACAATACAAATCAAGCCTTAGAAAAAGTAAAAAAAAAAATCCAACTCAGGACCTTTATCTTGCAGCCTCTCGGTAAGCCTTCGGTGTAAACCCAGTTTACAGGAAATGATACGATATACAGCAAGCTAACTGCCTACCCCTTTAGTTTCTCTTCAATTATGTCATAGCTTGACGTGGAAATCCCCAAGCTTTCAAAATCCCAGAGACCCTCACCCCCTCCAAAACTGGAATTTCCAAAAAATGTAAAGTGAGTCTGGTGCTTCACCGTGTCTAATTAAAAACAAACAAACAAACAATAATTAGAAAGTAGTTTATATTTTAAAAGACGCTGCTTGGTATGTTAATTGAAATATTTCACAGTAAAACGCACACTCCAGGATCTGTGTGGGAGTCTGACTACAACCTTGGGACCAGGGAAATGTTTCCTTTGTGTATAAATCTGTCATTGGTTGACAGTTATTATTATAGCTCCAGTTACCAGTTAAAACAAAACAAAACAAAACAAAAAAATTGCCAAGACAAAGCTGAATATTATTTTACCGATTGGTTTAGTGCTCCAGACCTTGGAGCACATCTTTACACTAGAGAAATCTAGTTGTACTAGTTTTTACATCTTTATCACTGTAAAACCCACGTTTCAAAATACAATGTTACTGACAAAAGCTTTGAACAAAATGATGGCTTGTTAAAGCAGAAGTGTTGGTCTTTGGACCGGAGTTCATTGAACAGAAAAGAAGGGAGAGAACCGCAGAGTGAGTGGGGGTAGGGCTAGTAGAAAAAGTGGTCGGGGCTGAACGTGAGCTGCTGATGACACATCTAAATCAACAGTGCTTCATTTGAATTGGTTTCAATTTGTCCGTTCATATCTGGTAACCAAATTGAAGTTATTTAAAATTTTGTTTTTAGACTCCTGCGTTAGAACTTCCCCTGTCACTTGTACAGAGGGATTTTGAAGTCCCTAGTACTCTCTCTCTCTTAAAGGAATGTCTCCTTCATTCCTGGGAGGAGTTTCATATATTTATCCTGGTAGTAACATATGGGGTTCCATGTGTTAAAAAAAAAAAAGAGTTAATATTTTAACGTCTTTTTTTTTTTTCCAGATTTAACTTAAATCTTGTATTTTTTCTCCAGATTTATAAATGTTGTGAAAATAAATAAATATATATTTTTAAATGTGTACATTCAGATATAATTTATATTTAGCAACTTTTCAACATTTGCTAAATCTTTATTTTAAAAATAAATGAATACTGTATTTTGTTATTAAATATTTATTTGGAGAATCAAGATTTAGCTGTTTGGAAATAAATCTGGATTCGTGAACTTAAATATTTAACTAAATCTTATATCTCTTAACTAAATCTTACAAGCCAGTGGTATGTACAAATGGTACCATTCTGTCTTTATACCACGGGGCTCCCCTTGTGCACTTCAGTACAGAGCTTTTGTATTGCCAATGCAGTGATCGTTTGCTGAGGTTTTTGGGGAGGCGAAGGAGATTTTATGCAATGCTTCCTTTGCAGGCTTTGAAATAATATAATAAATAAATAAAGCTGTGTACTTTGGCAAGTATCTTATATCCTCACATCGGTCTTGGCCTTGTGGTGCATTTGGTTTCAATTAGTTTAGATAATGAATATAGATGTGTTGGCTGCCTGTGACAGGAAGGGATACAAAGGGAAGAAACACACAATCTTTTGCGAAATTACATCTAAAATGACGGAACTATGGAAGAATGCAGGATGCTGACCCCAAGGAATGATATGCTGTTTCGCAAGCAAACATTATTGGAGTGCGGGAGCTGAAGCTTTAACTGCGGGTTGAGGTCCCATTGTGTGGGGGGTGATTAGCTAGCCAGCATTGGGAAAATAGGGGCTTTCTGCCAGAATGTGCCAGAGAGTATACATATGCATGGAGAGAAGCAATAGCTTTCTGTGTAAAAATCTGCCAGTCCAGAGATCAATCCAGCTCAGTGCTGGTTAGACAAATGTAGCCAAATGAGCCAGCTGGCCTCTCTCAGCTATTTGAAATAATGCTGCTGCTACGGGTCTCGGATATGAAACAACAACAACCCACGTACTTTATAGGAACGTTTCAATTTCTTCCGCTCCCACGGATGATGCAGGGAGTGATTGTTTATAGCCTCAGTTTATAATTAGTAAGATGTCACATGTTCCATTTCAACCCTTACAGACTGTTTAAAAATATATATAGCAGCCGGGACACTGTGCTAATACTAGTGTGTAACAGCGGAGGAATCCTAGCAGAACCATTTGTAGCCAACATCATTACCAATAATGTCCATACCATTGTGATACAGTTAATATGTCAAACTATGAAAGTCATGATACCATTGGTTCACTGTAGTTGCCCCTTGTGCAGCCAAAACCTAAATTCAGAACCCAAACCATTGCCTTGCCATTGTAATACCACTGGGCAATTCTTATTACAATTGTCTTTATTTGAAAGAATTGCCTGTGATTCACAGAAATAGCTGGTACATGCCTTACCATATTTCCTGTAAGCAGTGCTGATTTATGTGAAAGGAGTAGGAAATGCTTATCTTTTAGTGCAGGCTTTGATTGGGGAAGGGAATTACACTTTCAACATGTTGAATGGAATGGAAAGAACAGCAACATTCCAAATGGCTTGGATTAGAAATTGCAGAGAAAGAGGGAGGAAACTGATTAATTGGGTGGCAAATATATTGTAGAGGATTTGTTGAGCCACACCTTTCAACACCTCATGTTGATATACTGTACACTGTTGCATTCACTTACTGCACCTCTCTTTGAGCCCTCTTAGAGCCTGTAAGCAAAACATCAGAAAGCATGAATGATAAAGATGATTCTGTGTGTGATATTGTATCAGGTGAGTCCCTCGGGAACTCCTTGTGACACACAATTCTGAGTACATGGGCTGCCTCTCCCATGTGAAAAGACCTGCAGTTAAAAGTTGAATCTCCCTGTTAGGAACGGGAAAGGCTGCAGAACTGACAGACTGAGGGCTTACATACATCCCCCAAAAAATTTTTACTACTTATGTAATAGAATAGTATTTTTTTTTCTTTATTAACTTAACAAACAGCTAATAAACATGTTAATGTACATTATTTATTTTCTGTTAACTGTTAGTTAATAATATATAATAGGTCAGCTAAAGCTGCAAATACCAGAGCCCTAGGGGTGATCAATCAAACACCAGAGCCCTATGGATGATCAATCAAACACCAGAGCCCTATGGATGATCAATCAAACACCAGAGCCCTATGGATGATCAATACCCAGTCGATCATATGCTTGAAATCGGTTCAAATTGTTACTGTAGTAATGTTTAGCAAATTAAATCAGGTTTTTATTAACCCTAACCCTAACCATAACCCTCAGCTAAAAATTAACAATGTTTGTTAACAGTTAATAAACAAAATAAAAGGCACTTAAAATAAAGTGTGACCGTATTTAGCATGAGGGGACCAAGGTGGGTGTTAGATTGGTGTCTTTTCTATTATTTATTGGAAAACCCCTTGAAACACCAACAAAAAAAATGATACTCGTGTTATTATGTAGGTCTACCTCATCAAAATGTTCTCACCATGTGGGGAATGAGTTACACAGCGTTTCCAAACATAACACCGCACCAGGATTGTACACTTCAACTAGAAGGACTCCTATATTCATTCTGCAAACAAACAAATATATATCAAAACCATCAAGGTAATTAAAAAAGAAACACACACACACACACAAAAACCTTTAAAAACAATTGAGAAATAATATTTAATTTCAATACCAAATAATTAAAATTTCGAATTTGGTTCTGATTCTTTTTTTAAAAATTTTATTTTAATACTATTAATACTTTAATACATGCCAGAGTGTTACAGGAATAACCTCCAAGGACATATTCAAAAATAATCCCGTCCGTCATTCACTTTAGTTTTGTTCTGGCTACGTTATGATGAGTTTGAGCAGCTGAGATGCAGTCTATTTTTAGCAGGTTCTCACTCTTCAAACCATCCCCTTCAAGCCGAGAGCTGAAGCTGGTTTATATCACAGATTTACTGATTGAACACACAGGCAGAACGTGGCATAAAATTCTGCGGAAAAGGCTGTGTGTGTCGCTGCATTTGAGCTGCATTACTGAAGTTTTACTTATTCTAGAACTATTCAAGATGTTTTAGAAGTGTATTTAAAAAAAGTCTGTTTGCTACATTCTTTCATAGTTTACACTTTGGTGACACACTCTGCTTTTATTAGTTAGCAGTTGTTGACAGTTCAGTTGGTTTACATTCCCTAAACAGAAGATTACCGTATAGGGAAATATATACAAGATTGGACTAGAATGGCTGCTGTAGACAGACAGCTTGCTGTACTGGACTAGTTACCGTAAAAACTGCTGTATAAGCCGCACCGGTGTATAAGCCCCCCCCCCCCCCCCTTTTTGAGAGAACAGTTTCAGGAAAAAGCCTATAGGTCTGTGACAGAGTGGTGAGTGAATACAGGTGAGTGCAGTGCAGAGCGGATACAAAACAGACAGACACTGATTTCCAGGTGCAAGGGTGTTAATTGAATGATTTTACAATGTCCAGAGCCTTATTGCAAACACCTGTAAATAATAATGTTGGAGTGATACAGCAGCATGGGTTTGATACTTGGGTTTGAGTATCGTAGCTCCACCCCTTTTCGAGATGGCCAACTTCCACCTAACCCAAGGAATAAATTGTCATGCCATTTAGTCCAGGGTACTCCCGTTACACAGCGCCCTCACAGGTCGGGAGGGAGATCTAACACCAACAATCATTCGATCTCTGTCACAAGGTCACACCGGTGTGTAAGTCGGTCCCCCCTTTTTAGATCCCCCTAAAATACCTAGAAAATAGACTTATACAAAGGTTTTTACAGTAACTCTGTCTTCCGTTTTTATATGTCTGTTGTCGTAGCGAGTGCATGATAGGACTGTGGTTGTTGGCCGTGTATTCCAAAGCAGACAAGGAGGGGAGTCGACTGCATGTACAGAAAGATTAAGTAAAGCTTATAAAATAGCCTCTTTAGTACCAACATGCTTTACCCAGAACAGTAAAACAGTAAATTATAGCATGTGTTTGTTATACTAGAGAACGTTTGTAAAAAAAAAAAAAAAAAAATGACAACAGTTTTGATCGACGTTTTGCTCAATGTTTAGAAAGACATTACTGTTCCTATATGTTATAAACACTTGTATGTATAAGAGCTATTGGAAAAACAAACTATTGCTGGGTGATTTATGGCTCACCTCCCAGAATGAGCTAGCTTTCAATATTAGGCTCATTGGGGAGTGCCATTATATAAACATAAGAGGAACAAATTGACATTTGTTCTCTTACAAACTGAGTTGCAGGACAGATTAATAATTTATTTAAAATGCTGTTGAAAACAATTGGAGTTAGTGAAACGAATTACAGTTTTAAAATAGCTAAATTAAAATACATAACTCTGTTTTCAGTCCCTGAGCTGTACAATACATCTCAGCCAACTTCCCTTCAGGGTCATACATGCTTTCCATTAAAACTAAGGGTAGAGTGCTGGCTGATAAAAGGGTCTTTTGTTACCAATTTGAATACACCAAGAGTTGTATCTACAGTACAAACATCACATGACTGTGATAGCTGGCTCCTCATATGACCAACGCAGAGTTTAAGCCTCGAAAACATGAAAAACAACTCTTGTAGCTACTGCACTTTATTTTGAAAGCATTTATAATGTTGATCTATATTTAGAATTTGGTCTATGTTAATAAGCAATTAAGTATATTTTGCCCAATATACCTGTATATGTACCTGGAACCAACTCCCCAGTAACGTTGTTGAAACTGACACCCTGGGATCCTTCAAGAAGCTGCTTGATGAGTTTCTGGGATCAATAAGCTACTAACAACCAAATGAGCAAGATGGGCTGAATGGCCTCCTCTCGTTTGTAACCTTTCTTATGTTCTTATATACAGAATTCTGAACGTCCATATTTATCTGACGATGGTCATATCGAAATACTGAAAAATTCTGATGGTCTCTTTTTTGTCTGCTTTTTTTTAGTTTCTGAAATAGCATTGTTTGAAAAATTGATCATTTGCGTTTCCAATGCAGTCTAGAAAAGAAAAAGAAAAAACATTTGAGAAGAAATTCAATTTTATTATTATTTATTTCTTAGCAGACGCCCTTATCCAGGGTGACTTACAATTGTTACAAGATATCACATTATACATTATTTCACATTATACAGATAACACTTTTTTTTTTTTTTTTTACATACAATTCCCCATTTATACAGTTGGGATTTTACTGGAGCAATCTAGGTAAAGTACCTTGCTCAAGGGTACAGCAGCAGTGTCCCCCACCTGGGATTGAACCCACGACCCTCCGGTCAAGAGTCCAGAGCCCTCACCACTACTAACCACTGCTGTCCTATTATAGCAGTGCATGGGCACATCCAGGGGAGGTGGGCAGGATATCCCCTTCATGAATGTGCATGACGGGGTATCCCCTTCATGTCTGGATCCACTCCTGCAGTGATTCCTAACTTAGATAACTTTAAAGATCCAAAAATAAAACAATGGACACTTTACCTTCCACAATTATTATTATTTTTGACTCACTGTAGAAAAAACTGCTATCTTCCATTAAACAGTGGTAACCAGGAAAGACCATGGAAAACAAACAAAAAAACAAGTACAGTCACAAGCGTATCCTTGACTTCTTCTGTGTTGATCTTCTGAGCTGTACACAACACAAGAGAATATGATTCAAGTTGTGAAAATCCCATGAAAAAAAGCTTTCAGGAATTACTCGAGCTATGATGGGAAGCAGTAACGTGCGGTGAGGTCAGCGGTTGGGTAGGCACTGGCCAGTCTCACACCCCAATTTACATAGATTTGATTGGCAGGCTTATAGAGAGCAGAATTCTAATTATGAACGGTTGGGAACGAGACTGGTGACCCAACTCAACGAAAACCCTGATGTAAGTACACGATTCAACCGACAGATGGCACTGAATTTCAATACCTACTTTATTTACTATCTGACCTCAATGTCAAATTGATGGTTACTATTGTCCACAAAAGAATGTACTGTAAAGCGTACACACTGATTTAATTCATACTATTAGTGTTTTTATATAAATGCCCAAATCTACAGTTAACCTGTTACCGTTCTTTAAATATTTGCTCTTACACATCTACTATGTATATGAAGTCCATCCTTCTCTACTTGTGGACGAAGATGTCCGTGACATCATTGTAGAATTGCTCTCTCTTGGCCTGAAGTTTTAAAAGCTTCCTTTTCAATGGAAATAAGCGCCAGGGCTGACAGCCGCCCTTGATCGGTCTGATTCCGAGTGAGGGTTTTGATCCGTTTAAGTTGATAACGTTTTCACTTTTGGATCGGTTGATGTTACACTTGCTAGCACAGCTTGGTTGGTTTAAGAGCGGTAACTCAAGGACACGCCCCCAAAGGCAGAGAAGGTCTGTGCCTTTCCAATGGTTGTTCCAACAGCATTTTTTGTGCAAGAACGCATGCGTCAATATTAACTGTGCAATGGAATTAGTGTAGTCAGGTGACACAGGTAAGGCAGCGACGCGCTGTGCTTTTTTCTCTCTCATTGCTGAGACTGGGTTTGTTAAGTAAGTGAGAGGCACAGAGAGGCTCAGTAAAAGAATCAACTTCACGCCTCGCTCAGTTCCCGCTCCCGCTGAGCCGCTAAGAGCGCTCCTGAGCATTTTTCATCAGGGATCAGAGTGAGGGGACAGAATGGACACCTGCAGGAAACAAGTGGAGATGACAGGCAGGGTTGACAAATACGTTTGTCAAGAACGATGAACTGGTGGACTTATGATGTTATGAATTAATTGGCTAAATACGATGGTAAAAATTGTTGTTTTCGAATTTGTATCATTTAATTTCATTTTTTTAAATGTAGAGCTATTTTATAGTTATGAATGTATTATTATTAGGCTTGTAGTATTAATATTATTCATAATTTTCATTATTAACGTCGGTATTGCCGGTATTAAACACAGCCAGATATGAGGTTCAGTCCAAACAGAGCGCCGAACTCAGCGAGGTACAGCAGGGGACAGTAACTTCACACAAGGCCATTTCATCTACCTACCACCTCAGAAACACAAACAAGCAAATAGTTATTATTCACCATTTTTAAAAGTCGCTCAGCGCTCTCGTGGAGCAGAGCGTTAAGTCATTTAAATCTGCTCAGTGTGCTTTCTGAGCGGCTCACTCTGAGCGACTCACTGTCCGCACTACATAACCGACCCCGAGAACCGTGCTCAAAACCGCTCTAATGAATCCAGCTCCAAGCGTCCACACTGAAGTACCGTTTCATGTTTAGTCAGGCTTATTGCGTCCACATACCATTAGAATAGTTCAGTTACAATTCCCAGCAGCGCAACGAACCGTGGAAATTAAAACGACAGTATCCCACCATGCACTGTATTTTATTTTAAAATAATGTGTTATGCCCCATATTAACAGAGGTGCATATTGCATAAATGAAATATAACAAGTATTGTGGAAAAGGTAAATCCGAACACACACACACACACACACACACACACACACACACACACACACACACACACACACAAGTAGGGCTTGAAGTTTTCAGGTTTTATTTTTAATCAGGTGAAGTCCCTTTAAATAAATTGAGCTGATTCTGTTTTATAATTAAACTCAGAAAAAGCTGTTAATCACAAAACAATCTTTGTTTTTACCTTCATATCTTGCCTGAGCCTAATTCTAGTCCTCTTAATTTTATTTCAAAGAGAGCTGACAAATTACGTAATTTGTTCATCCCCGATCCTACTTATAACTCACATTTCATTTTTGCAGTCGCCTAATTTTATTATTATTATTATTATTATTATTATTATTATTATTATTATTATTATTATTATTTATTTCTTAGCAGACGCCCTTATCCAGGGCAACTTACAATCGTAAACAAAAATACCTTTCAAGAATCACAGTACAAGTAATAATACAATTAAGAGCAAGATAAATACAATGACTTTGGTTCTAGCAAGTACAAGTATGACAAAATACGATTCAAGAAAAATACGATTTTCCTCACTAGTTTAACAGAGATATCCTGACAGATTTTTTGAAGCATGAAAATGAACACCTAGTGTGGAGTGTACACTGATAGCAAGTCCTTAGGGCGCCTGCTCTGAGTATTTCTCCAAACATAGCATAAAGCATTTTGGGATATTGGAGGACACACAAAAAATGTAGTTTGGTATTACAGCGTCCACACTTCTGATAAACCGCACTAGTGTTGGCGCAAACCGTATTTAGCACTTTTAAGCCGGTTTAAATGCAACTAATACGGTTTAAAGGCAGAGTGTGGACAGGGCGCCCACTATAAGGTTGGAACGCGCTTGCGCGACTGAGTAGAGCGGTTTACGTTCAAGTTCAATGGTAGGGAAAGGCAGAGCGCATCGATGCCTCTCGTCTTTCCATCGAATTTTGTATATTACCAAAAAAAAAAAAAAATCCACTATGCAGAAATGCGTTGTGACAGCGAAAGGTAAAGCACAGTCATACACAATTTAATTTTTTTTTTTTTTTTTGCTGGATTCTCACTAGGTAGGCAGTGCCTACCTTGCATACCCTGACCGCACCTCACTGATGGGAAGGAAGCTCCAAACAGTTATAATGTGGCACACATTTTTGCTCTGATAGTACTGAGGCATCAGCCAAAGCGAGGATTTCTCTTGTAGCATACAAAGCATGCACAGCTGAGCATATATTGTCATATCATTAGGAATCTTCTGTAGATGTTCACAGATAATAATAACTCCATAACAATGCCTAAACATTTTTGTGATGGCTGATTTAATCACTAGCAAAAGATTATATTTAAAGAGTCAATTAAAAATCAGGTGTTGCATCCTGTTTCCTTAATACGATAAAAAAGAAGCATTCGATCTTCATAAATAGTGGTTATGTTTCCTTTCATATGCCTGGAATTTGACTCATGCCGGGAATGCTGTTTGGCAACGGGATTGGGAGTTACTGGACAAAGTAACTGAAAAATTACTTAACAGGAATCAATTTGTTAAGTAATTGAGCTGACAAAATTGAAAAAAAAGCTATATCTGGCATTACACAGGGTTAAAGAAATCTCCACTAACAGGCCCTGCTTTTAGACAGGTTTGCACATCCTAGGTTATTTCACCTGGAATTGTCCCCAACCCTTCACTAGCTTCTTTCCCATAAAAAATAAAAAAAATCATTCATTGACTGACATGCTTTTAGCCAGTAATATGCTTTGACTCAGAAGACACTTAATAAGGTTATAATGACACTGAATAAAGCATATAAACTGAGCTTCCTTTAGTCTGAAGTGTACCAGAGATCATGTTTCAAATTAAAATGTGTGCGTGCTATAACATGTGTTTCTTTCAAAACTGCACATCCGACACCCATGCAGCAAATCGACCTGCAAAATGGCTGAGATTCGTTGATGGTGTGTTTGTTATTACTTTTATTTAACCAGATGAGTCAATTGAGAACAGAGTCTCCTTTTCAATAACGAGCCGGCCAAGAGGCTCACACCATAGCAGCAAAAACACACAACACAATACAATTCATACAAACAAGACAAAAAAAAACATTTAAAACAATAAAAATCAGTATTAGCAGGCACAGATTAACACTGCGGCTACAGGCATCCACAGTAAGACAGCCATTTAACTTCAGACTAAGTTGTAACACATTCCTATCATTAGCTGCAGCAAACTGAAACGAGCTACGACCAAAGACTGCAGAAACCTTAGGAGGATTAGTTTAATAAATTCATCTGATCTTAAATTATAAGATGACGATGAAAATTGTAACAAATTATGTTAATAAATAGGGGTTATACCAAGCAAAGATCTATAAATTAATACATACTAATCGGTCAGACGTCTTGTATATAAAGAGGGCCATTTCATCAAAGAATGACGTCTGAACTAGAATGTACTTTGTAGAATTAGTAAAACAAGACTTGCGATATAAAAAAAAAAAGTCTAGACTGAACTTTAACTTGTAGATTGTCAATATGTGTGTTAAAAGTTAATGCACTATCCAGCCATATACCAAGATATTTATAAGTTGTGACTTGCTCCAGTTCAGTCTTATAAGAGTTAGAATTTTCTAGTTACCATTAACTGCATGTTTTTTTTCTATTTAACATCATAATGTATCCTGTGAGGTTTTTTTTTTTTCTATTTAACATCATAATGTATCCTGTGAGGTTCCTGTAGGAAAATTACTAAGGAGGAAGCCGAGCGCTGAAACGGTTTCAGGTGCCGGGATTCTTCTGAAATGAAAACCATACAATGTTTTGATAAGTGCTGTCTTCCTTTCCTGGAAACAGCCAGTTTGTGAGACTCTAACTGCTGCAGACTTGTACCGAATGCAACAGGCTGGCGCAGCCAACTGGTATTTGAGTCCAGCCATGTGATCTTTATGCAGATTATTTTATTATTGTATATTTATTTATTTATTTATTTTAATAGACCTTTTGCATACAACAAATTAAGCGCACATTTAAAAATAATGTACTTACTAAGCACCTAGTGGCCAATCATTGTAACTCTAACTATGCCAAAGGTTTTTTTTTTTTTAAAACAGAAATAAATCCGCTGAGGCTGAGGCCCCATTTACAACGGTGTCCTGACAAAATGATCAACAGAAGACAGCAATAGTTCCACATCACTGAAACAAAATCTTACATTCAGTCTCGGGTCAGAAGCATTTCCATTCCGATATTTCCTAAAAGCAACTCATCCATGTAAATTTGACCTTAGTGTGTAGTATGCATTTAGCTGAGACACCTGGATTATCTATCTGATGCATATCAGATACCAGAGACTGTGGTCCAGACTATTACATGCCATAGTGGCACTAGAACGAAATGCTGATCAGCCACGGCGCTTGCTAGGTAAGTGTCATTCTTGATCCTCAACTATAGGTATATTAACCTGTAACGTAGAGCCAAGGTAACCTAAAAAACAGACCTATTACAAGTTCTGCACACAAAACCAGTGAAGTCGCTTTCTACAGTTTAGCAACATTCGGTTTAAAGAAGCTACTAACTGTCGGTGTTGAGTTTGAGGGTGGCATCCTAATCTAAATCTAGCTGCTTTATTCAGTTGACTGTACAAAATGTTTTTAGATAATCGGACGAGGCAATTCAAATAAAGTCACTGTAGTCAAAGAAATGACAAATACGGCACTTGGTAACAGAATTTCTACCTTGTTTTTTTCCGCTGGCAGAAGAGAAAGCCAAGTTTCTGAGCATATCTCTTTGAGGTTGTTGAAATCTCAGCCTTCAACCATGAAGATCCCATAGTATGTATAACTATCCATGTATTTCCCTTATAAAACGTGACCTTAGTAAAAGCATAACAAAGTCTACAAAAGCATAGTGAAAGCATGGTAAAGCAACAGTAAGCATTGTAGAGTAAAGCATATCAATAAACCAGGATAATCTATGGCAAATGCAGAGGAAAAGCATGAGACAAGCATGGGAAAACTGCAAACATACAGTTTTCATAAGGTTTAGAACTGTGCTATCCAGCAAAGTTCAATGTTATGGTGTTATCTACACGGCAGGTGTGTCCTGTAAATGATTATAAATTAAACGTTGCAGCTCACTATTAAAATAGGGAGTTATCATCTGTTTATGAATTGCTCTTTATCTTTAGTATGTATTTTCCAGATTGTGCATTGTGCTGTTTGCTAGTTTTGAATTGTGTATATATCCTTGCACAGTTTAATCATATTATGCCCTGACCTCCCACTCTTTATCACAGTGCTTGAAGCTGATAGGAAACAGCTGCTGTTTGTCTGTGAATGCTGTTCTTGTCACAAATACTTGGCAGCAGAAGCCTGTGGGGTGTGGGGGTCATTTACAGGCTGCTTGCTCTCCCTGAAGAGTGCAGTTTGCGGTGAGCTCCTGAGGTGAGGCTTTGGTTGTATTTCCACAGGTGAAGACGAAGACCTACCCTGAGGAGGCAGGTGATGTTGTTTTGTATTTTATTTCTTTATTTTTAAACAGAAGACATGTCTTTTATTAGCTGGAGTCTGTTGCACTGTGAATGGGAGACAGCGAAAATGATATTATTCAACTCCTGACACAACACCACTGAAGTAACTCCCAATATCTTCACTATCCTTTGCTTGGGACAGTGTTTAACATTGTCTATAAGGTTAATTCTTTACAAATTCAAGACATGAGTAATTGAACTCAGTGCACCAAGTGTTTGAATGTTCTTCACCCTGAGCCCAGTTTGAACTCAGTTCTCCAAAAAAAAAGCTCAGTATAGCATACCAGTGAATTAAACCACCACACCATCTCACTTCCCTATTCATATGCATGAGAACAGAAGTACCCCGAGCAGTGTGCAAAAGTTATGTTTTGGTGACCTCTGCTGGTTGATTTTAGTTTTGCAATTCTCATAAAATGCAGCTCCTTACTACCCAGCCAGAGTATCTTGGTGTCACAATGGGTGTGTTTGTAAACTCACAGATAATGCTATCATTTTTAACAGTTTGCATCAAGAGGCAGCTTTTGTTGCTGGAGGCTTGAGTTAGAGCAAATTATGTCACATTAGCTGTAAAAAAAAAGATAAGCTGGGTGGACATCAGCAGTTATTAATCAGTACCCCACATAACATCCTACTATATATAGAAAAATAGCACTCCAGTGTTCACTCAGCCTTGGGTCAGGTCTCAAGCTATTCCATTTATTCACACATCACAATTAGTACACGCTAGGTTTTACATTGTATTTAATGCTTGGATTAAATACAATGTAAAACGAACGAAGCACATCCCATCCAAAACAAAATGCTCTTGCAGTTAAACTCTGTTTCACCCCAGCCTTCATAGTGCGCTGATCCTGCACGTTTTTACAATTGATCAGTGAAAATGTAACTACTTCCTCTCTTGCTATTTTTCCAGCTAAGTCAGTTCAATTTATTTCTGATCCTTTAGCTAAAGCTCATCTGGTAAAGTTTGCACAGTTTATTAATAATCCTTCACTAGTCTGTTATGCCACCGGAGCTCTTGCACAAAGTCCAATGCACTTCACTAAGCCTCTTCTTTCTTTCTTCAGGACTTCTTCAACAGGTCATGGGGCTTCCCCAACAGCAGGCAGCTATGACAGCGAGGACGCATTTAGATTACCTTGGTATCAATGTCAGTCATGTCAAGGGCGAAATATTGGATCTGGTTTCAGTTATGAAAAATGAGGGGCGTAGTTTGCACTCGCTACAAGTTGGCTCCTAAATGTCCTAAAAATTGAGGAAGCTGCTGGTCCAGTCAATTTCGAGTTCCTAATGATAAAATCAAAAACGGATTTCCTGGCTGCAGTCCAAGGCATTATTTACAAAGTCGGCCAGCCTTGCTCTCCCCTTCAGTTTCGGTCTGACTGTAGTTAGAACAAAGCCCTCAAAAGGTGCCTGTACTGATTTCAAAATTCATTTGACATACAGTCCCGTATTTCAGACGATTGTTATCTCGACGGAACTCGTGGGGAAAAACATGGGAGCAGGATACATTTCTCAGAAAAAAAGTCCCCTTTTTATTTAGTTTGGCTTCCAGAGCTATAGCAAGGCTTTGCAGATACAATGAATGAATTACTCCAGTCCAGCGACAGCCCACTGAATGACAGTATATACACTACAATAAGCTTTTCCAACTGCCACGTAAACCAGCAATCACAAGTTCCAGTTAAACACTTCCCTGAGTCAGGGAGTGGGTGTGGGTGTGGCCCTGCTAGCTAATAGTTAACCATGGCAACGCAGTTTCTGTTTATTAAGGAACAAAGCCAGATTCAGTTGCATGAACCATTAATAGATTGGTATTCCGTTGCAGTACCACGGTACCATATCAGCATCGCACTTGTGATATGCTGTATATCAGGGGAACTGTGCAGTACTTGTGCTGCCATCACTGGGAATGCTGTGGTCTGCCCAGCTGGTGAGCTGGTACACAATTCCAGACAAGGGTTACAAAGTAAGAACATAAGAAAGTTTACAAACGAGAGGAGCCCATTCAGCCCATCTTGTTCGTTTGGTTGTTAGTAGCTTATTGATCCCAGAATCTCGTCAAGCACCTTCTTGAAGGATCCCAGGATGTCAGCTTCAACAACATTACTGGGGAGTTGGTTCCAGACCCTCAATTCTCTGTGTAAAAAAGTGCTTCCTATTTTCTGTTCTGAATGCCCCTTTATCTGATCTTCATTTGTGACCCCTGGTCCTTGTTTCTTTTTTCAGGTCAAAAAAGTCCCATGGGTCAACATTGTCTATACCTTTTAGGATTTTGAATGCTTGAATCAGATCACCGCGTAGTCTTCTTTGTTCAAGACTGAATCGACTCAGTTCTTTTAGCCTGTCTGCATACGATATGCCTTTTAAACCCGGGATAATTCTGGTTGCTCTTCTTTGCACTCTTTCTAGAGCAGCAATATCCTTTTTGTAACAAGGTGACCAGAACTGAACACAATATTCTAGATGAGGTCTTCTTAATGCATTGTAAAGTTTTAACATTACTTCCCTTGATTTAAATTCAACACTTCTCACAATATATCTGAGCATCTGGTTGGCCTTTTTTATAGCTTCCCCACATTGTCTAGATGAAGACATTTCTGAGTCAACATAAACTCCTAGGTCTTTTTCATAGTTCCCTTCTTCAATTTCACTATCTCCCATATGATATTTATAATGCACATTTTTATTGCCTGCGTGCAGTACCTTACACTTTTCTCTATTAAATGTCATTTGCCATGTGTGCACAGTTCTGAATGCTGTCTAGATCATTTTGAATGACCTTTGCTGCTGCAACAGTGTTTGCCACTCCCACTATTTTTGTGTCGTCTGCAAATTTAACAAGTTTGCTTACTATACCAGAATCTAAATCATTAATGTAGATCAGGAATAGCAGAGGACCTAATACTGATCCCTGTGGTACACCACTGGTTACCTCGCTCCATTTTAAGGTTTCTTCTCTAATCAGTACTTTCTGTTTTCTACATGTTAACCACTCCCTAATCCATGTGCATGCATTTCCTTGAATCCATACTGCGTTCAGTTTGAGGATTAATCTTTTATGCAGGACTTTGTCAAAAACTTTCTGGAAATCTAAATAAATCATGTGATATGCTTTGCAATTATCCATTGTCGATGTTGCATCCTCCAAAAAATCAAGCAGGTTAGTTAGACACGATCTCCCTTTCTTAAAACCATGCTGACTGTCTTCCAGGATACTGTTACCATATTATAGTTTCCATAAGTTTACATATAATAGAAGTAGATAATTGTGAAGCGTAGGCAAACAAACGAACGAACTACAGAGGAACGGTGAGTAAAGGGAAGACGAGTGGTACAGATTAATTTGGAAATAGTTTTTGGGGGCTGCTGTTAATAAACTGCCTTTGCTGGGCTGCTGCTTGTAATTACCCAATAGTGTCATTAAGTGGTGCTCTATACCACTGTTTATTTCCCCTCCACTGTGCTAGACTCAGTTAGGCTCTTTAGGGTGTTTGTCTAAAGGCTGCAGAAATATTGTCACATGTTATACTGAAGGAAACCAAATGAACAGGGGAATATCCTGGACCAGATGGCCTTTCAATGACCTCTGCAAAGTAGCAATTCCTGATAGTCTATTAATATTACAAAAAAAAAACAATACTACCACAGTACAATTAAAAAATGAGATTAGCCCTGGCTGTTAGGCTACAGTTATTAAAAGTGAAAGAAGCTTAGGGTTTTAGCGGCTGTATTTTAGGTATGGGAACAGGGCTGAGCCGAACTACCCGAGGTTAGAATATCTGTTATTTTTTGTCTTTGCAAAACTCTAATAAAGATGGTACATAGTGAGTTCACAGTAGTCTAATTTTAGCGTGTTTGTCTTGGAAGAGAGCCAGCGAGTTTCAGACAGCCGCATTCTCACACAAAACCACTGGGAAGAGGACCCTGGCTCGTTCTCAGAGTGACAGACACACAGACCAGAGACAGAGAGAGAGATCCCAGACAGATAGACACAGACACAGAGAGAGAGCGAGAGTGAGAGAGAGAGAGAGAGAGAGATCCCAGACAGACAGACACAGAGAGAGAGAGAGAGAGAGATCCCAGACAGACAGACACAGAGAGAGAGAGAGAGAGAGAGAGAGAGAGAGAGAGAGAGAGAGAGATCCCAGACAGACAGACACAGAGAGAGAGAGAGAGAGAGAGAGAGAGAGAGAGAGATCCCAGACAGACAGACACAGAGAGAGAGAGAGAGAGAGATCCCAGACAGACAGACACAGAGAGAGAGAGAGAGAGATCCCAGACAGACAGACACAGAGAGAGAGAGAGAGAGAGAGATCCCAGACAGACAGACACAGAGAGAGAGAGAGAGAGAGAGAGAGATCCCAGACAGACACAGACAGAGCAAGATCCTAGACAGACAGACAGACACACAGACAGAGAGAGAGCAGAGAGAGAGAGAGAGAGAGAGAGAGATGCTCTTTGTGGTTTAATTAGTTATTGTTCTGAAAAAACATGATTAATAATTATTCCATTCTTAATGATAGTCACGCTCCTGGTATCACTGTTACAGAGAGATGTTTGGCTTCTCTCTCCTTCTGCATAAAACCTGTTTATCCATAAAGAGATTCTGGTGGGTGTAAAATAACCTCAAAGTAATTTAACCAGAGAGGGAAAGAAAGAGCCAAAAGAACAGGGTGTGTGTGTGAGAGAGAGAGAGAGAGAGAGAGAGAGAGAGAGAGAGAGAGAGAGAGAGAGAGAGAGAGAGAGAGAGAGAGAGAACAAGGGAGGGCTTCTAAACTGGCAGAAAGTCGCAATTAATGTGTGTTTAAACATTATCTAAAATAGATTACAGTGATCATTTGAAGCCAATAATTGATAACAGAAACTCTCCTTGTCATCCAAGCTTTACGAAACAACACACATGATATACATTATGATGCAGTACTACGGGGGAGTGAATTAATTAACAACATGACTATGTGACATGATCAAGTAACACACTTTCAACAGTACCAACACTAGCTGTGTTTTTTTAAAAAAATATTGACAGATAATACATTCCATCTGTTAGATTGAACTGGGCTTCCTCGTCTGTCGTGCGTGCGAACTGACGTAAATGTGCTTCCCACTTCACATGAATTCAATGTTTATTTAAAAGCGAAAAGAAGCCGAGAAGCAGCAGCTCGGACAGTGAGTGAGAGAGACTCTGTCGAAAATACTGTCAGTACAGGATCATGCAGCTTTTCCAAAAAGTCTAAAGAAAGTGGACTAGCAGAGCTGGTTTGTTGTATTTGTAAGGGAGTCTCAGGTCACTGTAAACATGGGCTTCAGACTGAATAAAAAAGAGATGCAGCACAAATAAAAGGTCTCGACTGTGTGATGTCTGGTTTGTTTGCATTCTCTGCAAGCAGTTTCAGCAGCAGGAATATACATGCATATTTATTCTGCTAGTTGCAGGTTAACAACGACAAGCTTTTTGTGTTTCTGATTTTAATGGTTTACAGAAAATACCTGTGTGTTTATTTTCTTTTACCACAAACTGTAAGGTGCTGACCTTCTAAGCAGTTTTAACAGACCAATCATGGCCGATTAAACTGTGTTGCATTGTATTATAAATGAAATCAGGGCACAGTCGGGTCAGGACAGCATGCTTTTCAGGAGACATCTTCCTCCTTGCATCACTGAGTCAAATCTATCCACCGGCTGTGGCATTACCAGCCCCTGAGCGCGGCGCCCATTAGCAGCATTGATTGAACCATTTCAGAGGCCTGCATTCTCTCTACTGAAACCAGATCCTTCCTCAATGCAAACTGCAAACTTGAGGCGAAAGGAAACGAGACAGGTCTGGTATTCGTCAACCTGCTGCTTTTCTCAAACAGATCCAGCCTGGCGGCAACGTTGCTTTAGAGTTTATTGCGCTATCCCCACACTATAGAGATGGGATTATAGGGAAGGCAACCATCCGCACGTGCGTACGTATGTTACACTATGGAGATTTGCATGGCTCTAAAGAACCCTCTGTACAATAAAACTTACTGGAGGACTTACTAAAGCACACATTTTTGAGTGCACCACAATCACAGGCGCATGACGGCTGTGTGTGTCCATCTATCTGACTGTCACACTTACAGTTTTTGCTTTGATAAGAGATTTAGAACGACCAATGTGGGAAAAACACATGCCACTCAGATTTAAGTTGCTTTGGTCCACCCGTGCAGAAAGGCACCCATTGGGATTTCATTAGAATACCAGATTTCTACCCCCGAAGAAACTCCAGCATAACCATAATGTAATGAATCAGCATCTCAGCCCATTGAATCGAATGGAAAGACACAGGCTGGATGTGAACCACTAACCTCACAGTTCAAAGACGAACGTCTTACCATTCAACTGAAGAGCAAGCTCTGTACTCGAGAGGCAAGTATGTGTCTCGTGCTGATGTCACTATTATTAACTGATCAGCCGCTAGGAGGAGATTCATTATAAAAAGCAGACTAGCATTACCGGCCATCGAAACACAATGAGGTTTTGAACAAATAATGCATGGAGGTAGTGCTACAGTAGCACAATGACACTGAATCCTGACAGAGGGGTGCTGCAGTGGTGTAGAGTAAACTCTTACCATGTGTGAAAGAAAACCTAATAGCAAATATTCACAGTACAGAAGTTTCAGGGTCACTTCCTCTTTGAAGTCAAGATCTAATCTGAGTGAAGCTTTCACTGACCGGACAAATCGAGGGGTGGGGGGGGGGATAATTAAACACCTGCAGAAAGGATGTGTGAATGACTTTGAATGGGTAACTCGCACATACACAGTGAGTGCCTAATGGGCGCTCTCTGTTTTTAAGGGTGAAAGAAAAGAGTCTGATAAGCACTTAATAAATGATGTATTTCTTTTACTCCGAGTGGTTACTTCTGTTACATCGAGGTTTTCCAAAGGCACGTCTGAGGGACTATCTGGCATTTTCGCTGTCTCTGTGGGGTTGCATTCCTAATGCCCTGGCCTCTCTCGCTCAGATTTAGGGCTCCAGGACACACTAAACCCATTTCCAAGGGGAAAACAGGCATTCGAAACTAATGGTTAATGGCTGTGCAGAGTCTGGAATGCATTTAGCTGATCATAACCTAGTGAATCCACTGCGCTAATAAAACACAATGTACTTCAATTTACAACATGCAGTCAGGTCCCTTAAGGAACGTTTTAAAGAGAATCAAAAACGCATGTGAGAACGGAAGAACGGTATAAAAAACAGTTAAAAAGTACTACATTCAAAGTATAGAAAAAAGGAAGGCTTCCAGTTCTGAAAGAAACTAATAACTACATGCAGAAAAACAAATCATGCTATAACAAGCTTTCTTACACCTTTCTGCTATACTTGCCCTCCTCTGCTATACCGCATATATGTGATCATTAATTCATAACAACATGGATGAGTCAGAGCTATTATTCAAATCACCCTCTCATGCAAAATTAATGGCTTAATGCCATTTCAAGGGCTCATGAATAACCTACACGGCTGTTATGGCAAATTCCCCTGAACGCAATCAAAGCCAGCAGCGCTCTCTCTCTCTCTCTCTCTCTCTATCTCTATCTCTCTCTCTCTCTCTCTCTCTGTCTCTCTCTCTCTGCTCTCGTGTCTCGAAGTCAATGCAGTCTGCGTTCTTGGCGTGGCTCTTAGACACTGGTTATCTCATCATCCCTAATGCAGAGATCAAGGGGTCTATTCGATTGACCTCCACACTGGGCATGGGCGACCAGCTTCCCTTCGTTTCGCTGTTGCTCAGAAATCTGCTATCAAGCCTCTTTCGAATGCTGTTACTAGATCCTTGCCTTTCTGGTAGTTTGGAATTCTGCTGCTTCCACAGATTTGTAGAGTTGCCATCCTAAGTCCATCCTTATTTAATGCACCTCTCCTGAATGTATTGATTAATAGTGTGGTGCAAGCAAAAAGCCATGCCAGCGTCCACCTGGACATCAGCAAAGATTTAGGTAACTCGAAAAAGCTTGTTATTAAAAAAACCTTGCAGCTGACAGTGCCCCACTATGAGATCACAGACAGGTATTCAGGGGAGCTGGTTTGCACAGACAGTGTATAATAATTAGGCAATAACTCCCAGCTGCTGTAATTCTGGAACACACACTGATTTCCTCTCTCCCTGTCAAGGGAACCAGATAAGCTTCAGAATAGATAGACAGATTTATTTAGCCGTGTCTGGTTGCTGGGGCTATCTGTCGGCAGCTGAGATAGGGCCTGGGTAATTCATACCAGTATTATCGTCTCTTTACCCCTGAGAGAAAAGTCTGAAAATACTGTAGTCTGGCACTGCATTGGTTCAAGTCCACCACCAAGCCAGCATGTTAATAAAAAAATAAAGAAATAAAGATAGAAAGAATAGTTTTAAATCAGACACTGATCAGAAAGTGATATGCTGAAAAGGGGAAGCTGTGAATTGCCGTTGTCGTTTTTTGTGACTGTTTACGTCAATAAGGGCTGCTTTTTTGTTGTGTGAATATATGGAATCAAATTAAAACATTATAATACATTTCATAAACCAGACTACCGAAAGAGAAATTTGCGAAGGCTCTGCATGCCGCTGTGATAAATATGAAAAAAAATAAATCTTCTAAAGTATCATTCTAGTAATGGCTGGTTAATCTGTAACTGTTTGTCATTACAGAACTGTCGCATTGCCATTGTAGTGCCACTGCCTTGCCATTAAACATAATGGGATACGTGCAGTGCAACTGAGAGTAGTGGCTTCTGAAAATAATACATCCATGACATCATTGGTTAGGGTAATAAGTCACCCACAGCCATCTCCATCGAGGCACTGCCTTGTTACTCATTGTTTTTTTGTTTTACAGCAGAGGCAATACATACAGCTCTGACTGCTTTTAATCTGATGCAGGGAGTGAGTGAAGACAGACACATTATGAGATATTCCCTTGGTGATATCAGCAGTGGTTTGGGAACCTTATCCATTTTAGTCTGGCAATTACAGTAAAAACTTATGGATTAGTGCTTAAGACATTAACAAGGATAAACTGTATAAAAAATCTAATTACAGAATATAATGGCAGGAAGATCTGAAGGCGTTCGCCTAAAAACCATCACCATTTCGATCTGGGATAACACAAGGTTTCTGGTGGGTTGTGTGCTGACCTGTGGGTGTGCTGATTCTCAGTGAATGTGAAGTATTCTCAGGCACGGGGGCGAGTGTTCTGTGCGTGCAGAAAAGGAGCACCTTGTCCCCCCTTTGTTTCACTAGCTTTCCAACAAAAACAAGACATTGATGTAAGAGGTCTACAGCTGTGGCCAAAAGTTTTGCAACAACTAGAATATTAAGGATTGAAACATAATTATATATATATATATATATATATATATATATATATATATATATATATATATATATATATATATATATATATAATATATATATATATATATATATATATATATATGACCAAAATTTAGATATTTTATTTAACATCATGTAATCAAAGAAACTACAAAATGATATCGGAAAAGTCTATCGGAAGCCATAATAGTAGTACAGTATTTCATGTTAGATTGCAAAATGTCACCTTTTTTAATTCGTCGGTTTTTCGTTCTGTATTTGGGAAACTACAATGCGGTGTGTAATTCGATATGTTAATGTAACATTATTCAGCAGGTGTCACTCCACTTCATGAAGCAACATTAGTTCATTCTGTAGGGCGATGCTAAACTTTTGGCCAGAGCTGTATGTGAGCTGCATACACTGCATAGAGAACTACTTATCCAATTTTCATAAAACTTGGTTATGAAATTCTTTGTCAAAAGCTATTGAGATTATCAGAATCTGGGCACACGTCAAGGAACCTCTGTCAGTCTGCCTGCCTGCCTGCCTGCCTGCCTGCCTGAGATTGGAATGATCTAATTTTGTATTTACAGCTATGGCAGGGGATGAATTTATTAAAATAGTAACATGTAACTGATTACATTTTTCAGCAACTTGTATCTGCAGCACATTACACCATATTATTATTTGTTTATTTAGCAGACGCCTTTATCCAAGGCGACTTACAGAGACTAGGGTGTGTGAACTATGCATCAGCTGCAGAGTCACTTACAACTACGTCTCACCCAAAAGACGGAGCACAAGGAGGTGAAGTGACTTGCTCAGGGTCACACAATGAGTTAGTGGTTGAGGTGGGATTTGAACCGGGGACCTCCTGGTTACAAGCCCTTTTCTTTAACCACTGGACCACACAGCCTCCTCTATAATGTGGTTACTTTTAGTTAAAGCTTAAAATGCATAATGCATAACATGGAAATTAGAACGTTTCAACAGTGCAAGTCAAACCGTACGTGTCGCACGAGCGTGCTTTTCATATCACGGTGTCAGGAGGGAACGAGGGGTTCGATAGCTGGACTTTGAGCTGCAGTCTGACCGAACCAAAAAAAAAAAAAAGTCTCTGTAAAATGGAAACTGTGCCTGATACGTGATTATTTGTAACCGTAACTATGACTTCTTGTATTTTTTTCAAAGTAATAAGTTACAATTTTGTTAATGTAGCTTGTAACAAACAGATTACTTTTTAAAAGTAACTCCCCCAACACTGACAGCATGTGACTAAGCATTAGATCCCTGGACTAAGATCTGAAATTAAAAAACACACACGCACACATGCACACGCACGCACGCACACACACACACACACACACAGGATAACTAAATAAGAAACATGTCAAGCCGTTTCTTAAACTAAACAACTGACTAAGCTAAATTCCCCCTCCCTTCTCAAAGGAAACGATATTAAATCTACTTTAGAGATTTCTCAAAGCGCAGCCTGGCAGAATCTCAACCCTGGTTGTTTTAAGAGTTCAGCAACAAAAGACCTTTAAATGCTGGATAAACATACATCACATGATTCTGTGGAATAAGAAATCGCTTCAGGCTATCAGCAGAGGAATTTATAAGACCGGGCCGGATGGTTCAAGTTGTTATGTTTTATTTATTTTTCGACATTTGTTTAAAATAAAGTGATTAATGAGACTTCAAAGCTCGTTTTTTTTTCTTCCAAGGACAGATTCAAGGTTCCTGTATCCAGTCCACTGCTGGTTTACTGCTCCAGAAAAGAGAAAGAAGATGGAGGAGAGGAAGAAGAAGGAGAGGAAGAGGAAGAAGGAGAGGAAGAAGAAGCGGCGGAAGAAGGAGAGGAAGAAGAAGAAGGAGAGGAAGAAGAAGGAGAGGAAGAAGAAGAAGGAGAGGAAGAAGAAGGAGAGGAAGAAGAAGAAGAAGGAGAGGAAGAAGGAGAGGAAGAAGAAGAAGGGGAGGAAGAAGAAGAAGGAGAGGAAGAAGAAGAAGGAGAGGAAGAAGAATAAGAAGGAGAGGAAGGAGAGGAAGAAGAAGGGGAGGAAGAAGAAGAAGAGGAAGAAGAAGAAGGGGAGGAAGAAGAAGGAGAGGAAAGAAGAAGGAGAGGAAGAAGAAGGGCAGGAAGAAGAAGAAGGGGAGGAAGAAGAAGGAGAGGAAGAAGAAGAAGGGGAGGAAGAAGAAGGAGAGGAAGAAGAAGGAGAGGAAGAAGAAGAAGGAGAAGAAGAAGGAGAGGAAGAAGAAGGGGAGGAAGAAGAAGGAGAGGAAGAAGAAGGAGAGGAAGAAGAAGAAGGAGAAGAAGAAGGAGAGGAAGAAGAAGGGGAGGAAGAAGAAGAAGGGGAGGAAGAAGAAGGAGAGGAAGAAGAAGAAGGAGAGGAAGAAGATGAAGAAGAAGAAGGAGAGGAAGAAGAAGAAGGAGAGGAAGAAGATGAAGAAGAAGAAGGAGAGGAAGAAGAAGAAGAAGAAGGGGAGGAAGAAGAAGGAGAGGAAGAAGAAGAAGAAGGAGAGGAAGAAGAAGAGGAAGAAGAAGAAGAAGGAGAGGAAGAAGAAGAAGGAGAGGAAGAAGAAGAAGAGGAAGAAGGTGAGGAAGAATAAGAAGGAGAGGAAGAAGAAGGAGAAGAAGAAGAAGGAGAGGAAGAAGAAGAAGACAGCTGTTTCACTTTTTAAAACGTAAAAAAAAAACACAAAAGAGGCCTTTCCTCTATTTTATGGAGGTCAGGGTTAAAGAGCTAAGAATGGAGCTTTCTTAGGTGTGGCAGCTCTGGATCTAGATAGGGCGCACAGGGGGGTGTGAAAAACACTTTTACTTCTTGTCTTGTCTTGTTTGTCCTGATAGGATTGTGCAATGAGATTAGCAGTCAAAATTAATCAAATCAAATGCAACATCTGCATCACTAACTCAATTGGAAAGTGGTATATATATATATATATATATATATATATATATATATATATATATATATATATATATATATATATATATATAGATATATATATTAGGGCAGGTGGCTAATATATTTGAGCTAATATGGATTAGTGCTAATATTTGAGCTAATATATATATATATATATATATATATATATATATATATATATATATATATATATATATATATATATATATATATATTGTTTTGTATATGCCTGTTGAAAGTAGGAATGGTGTAGTTTTATCCATGAATAAGTACCTGCAAACTTTCAGACTGCATTGATTTATTTAATAATAATTTATTCAGAAGAATAAGAGCTATGTAGTAAAACGAGCTACGGTTCAAAAATCAGTTTAAACAGTTTCTAGGAGCAAACGGCACTTTTTTTTCTTGTAACCCTCAGAAGTCACCCAGTATCTTGATGTGTCTGAATACTGTCCTGTTTCATCAGCAACAGATTCAAGGCGTGGTTTTTGAAAGTGCCGTTCGCAACACATACACAGAGCACCACAGTCTGCTTATGGTTAAACGCTAGTGGGTAAGCAATTAAATATTCATGAAAAAAAAAAAAAAACGGGTTCTGTAAATTGTAAACATCATGGTTTGCTAAGTTATTAAAAACCTTTAGTTATTTCAAAGGCTGTGTGTTTTTTATTAAGAGAGCTTGTCGGCCGAGCCCTTTGAGGCCCAGGATTCTATTTCTCCTTGTAAAAATCCATCACATAAAAAATAAAAAAATGTCACTGAGATACCAGTATACTGTAATGCCATTGCTACCCTGGCCCTCGAGCAAAACATTTCTTACACTGGCAGCACAATGCACAAGTTGCCCCGATAGGTTAGCACACCACAATGTTTATTTGTTTTGGTTTTTTTTGCTTAGATTTTGCAATTTGTTTACTTGGTTCCCATTTTGCTGTTCCTTTCTACCAGTTGTTCATACTGTGCTGCTTCAATTCTAGCTGGACCACAGTGGCACTTAACACAGGACCAGTGAATTGCACTGCTTCAGCAATTCTAAGAACATAACTACCTTACAGGCAAGAAAACAGTGACCGCAAATCCAATGTCCTGTATGTAACTGCAACCATATGTGTTTGCTCACCATTTTATTATTACACAGGAAAGTTTTGCATTGGATGCAGATCAAAGTGCAGTTCAGCTCTATAGAATGAACTTTGTGCTTGCGTGTGAGTGCCTGTGCGGCCTGTGTTTATCTCTGTGTTCTGCAGACCAGAGAGAGAGAGAGAGAGAGAGAGAGAGGGAGAGAGGGAGAGAGAGAGATGCTGACATTCACTTCAGCCCCCTCATTTTCCACAGACAAAAGATAAAACAGTTGGAGTCCATGGCTGTTCGCTTTGGAGCACAGTGTACTGTGTAAAACATTTTGTAATTTCATTACATTTTTTACAGAGAGAGAGTTCTAGGACCCCAGGTTCATTATTTACGTCATGGTTTTGGCCGCCTTTCCATCGTGTGCTGTAAGAAAACGAACCTTGGCAACAGCAACAGTGTTCTGTGACTGCCATGAGTGGGCCTTGAAATCTGGAGCCCGGAGACAGGAAGTGGGGGGCTGTCTCCCATAGCAACAGAGAATCCCCTCGGGGGGTGGGAGTGGGGGTGATCTCTGCTTCATTCCTTCTTCCAGGTGTGACCCCTATCCACATTTGTTTAATTTTCTTTTGCTGTGAGAAATCTATTTCAGCTTTCTTTATGAATGCCAGCGCAGATGTCCCTTTTTTAAAATACTCCAAAAACCACATCAAGTAGCGGGGGGGCTCCTGCAGCGAAATATCACTCGTAATTAAAACTAAACACGCATCACATGCGGTTTTCGACTCTCCCTCCCTTCAAAGTCACCGCCGCTACACTTTATTTGATTAAACGTTATTTGCTGCCCAACCCGACCCTAATTAAGTTCAATATGTGCGCAGTTAAAACAAGGACAGACATCACCGTTCAAGTTAAGCGCGCATTGCGTTTTTAATACACCCTTCCAAATGTTAATGAAGGGATACTGTGGGTGTGTGGAGTGACGTCTGCTACACTTCAAAGAAAACATGATTCGGTCCCACCGCTCCAAGTCATCTGAGGACAACTTATTTATTAAATTAATGAATTTCCAATTTTTTTTTTTTTTTTTATAAATGTAGTCGTTGCCAATTATTTTTATTATCTTCTCCCAATTTAGAATGGCAAATTATTTTTTTAAGCTCAGCTCGCCGCTACCACCCCTGCGCTGACTCGGGAGGGCGAAGACGAACACACGCTGTCCTCCGAAGCGTGTGCCGTCAGCCGACCACTTTTTTTCACGCTGCGGACTCAGCAGGCAGCCACCCAAGAGCTACAGCATCGGAGGACAACGCAGCTCTCGGGCAGCTTACAGGCAAGCCCGCAGGCGCCCGGGCCAGACTACAGGGGTCGCTGGTGCGTGGTGAGCCGAGGACACCCTGGCCGGCCTATCCCTCCCTCTCCCCGGGACAGTGCTCGGCCAATTGTGTGCCGCCCCCTGGGAGCTCCCGTCCTCGGTTGGCAAAGGAATAGCCTAGACTCGAACTCGCAACGTCCAGACTATAGAGCGCATCCTGCAATCCACACAGAGCGGTTTTACTGGATGCGCCACTCGGGAGCCCCCCAACTTTTTTTTTGTTAATTTCTCTACAGAAGTTACAGTGTAGAGGGGTTATGAAAGTTAAAACTGTAGCAGGTTCTCAAAAGTTTTCTAAAGGTACATTAAAAAAGAGTGCTGGCCAATAGCTTTATATAAGAACTTAAGAAAAGTCCGGGAATGAGAAAAGGCCATTCGGCCCATCAAGGCTCGTCTCTTGTTAACACACCCTTCTCCCCTGCTGGGGGATCGAATTTAAAAGCACTGAATCTTTTTTTAAATGTTCCCAGTGTTTTAGATACGTCACCGGGTAGGCTAATCCATGCATTTATAACTCTCTGTGTAAAACAAGTGCTTCCTACCTTCTGTTCTAAACTCTACTTTCATTTACACTCTCCTGTTCTTCTCTCTGAAACTAACTTCTCTTTCAGGCTGTGACCAGTTCAGAACCGATGAGAGCCTGTGCGCTGACCGGAAATCTTTAAACAAATATATAAAACGATAAATATAAATAAATGAGCTGTTGCAGATCTTAGTGGAGTTATCCCGGGTGAATAATAATAATAAAAAAAATAACTCTAATCTCTCATAAAACCCTTTGGCACTCAAAACTTTAATAAAAAATGGCATGCGTTTCACACACCCTGATGGATAAAATAACAAATCTCTAAATAGGAACAAATGTTCAGCTAGAGTGCTGCCCTGCCTTGGCCTCATCTGGAAAGCCCTGCTGGGATGATACCGCCCCCCCCCTCCTCCCACCTCCCTCCCCGACCTCACTTCCCAGGAATGCACTTTTCAGACGCGCCCTAAGAATACAAGTGGTCAGTCCGAGCCGAGGGGACTGAGGGGGCTTGCTTTCCCACCAACAGAGGTCTTTCTTTCTCACTGTGCCCTACTTAGCTTAGGCTCCCAACGCGAGGTCCATGATGTTGTTCTAATCAAACCCTAAAAATCCCGAGCTGATACAATTAACTCATTTAGGACCCATTTGGAAGACATATCTGGATTCGGGTCACAAGGGTTAGAGTTGGGAACCACTGGCCTAGAGAATAGAGGGGTCAGGGGGAGGCTTGATCTTTCATGTTCCCAAAATGGGCCCAGAAATCTCAGCACAGTAGTGACCAGTTCAGCACAGAGACCAGGACCAGAGGACACATTGGAACGCTGAGTGGAGACAAATTCAGGACAAAAGTTTTGCATCACCTAGAATTTTAGGATTGAGACATAATAAAATGATATGAACATCATTTAGATCTTTTATTTAACATCAAATAATCAAAAAAAACTACAAAATGATATCGCAAAAGTCTACCGGAAGCCATAATAGTACAGTGCTTTTTCATATTAGATTAGTATTTCATATCAGTTTGTCATGAAGTATATGAAAAACCACAGCGGTATGTATTTCAATATGTTAGTGTAACATCATTCAGCAGGTTTCATTTGACTTTATGAAGCAAAATGAGTTAATTCTATAGAGTGAGGCAAAACATTAGGTGGGGGTATGGAATAGGTTGCTAAGCCACATTGTTGCTGCCGGTAATTCACTGGGTGCGGTCCTGGGATCAATGAGCGATTATGAACCGGACAAGCATATATGGTCCGAATGTCCTCCTACTGTTCAATTTACCAAAAAAAAAAAAAGAGCAGAAAGTGCTGAGAATATGGGGGAACCGCCTACCATAGGAAAGAAGGTTAGAAGGACCCAATGGATCAGATCACACAGTCACTGCCGCAGTGCTGGTGCGGTCCACGTGGATCTGTTTAGAAAGAACGTTAAACATGAAACACTTGGCTGCTCCTCACCCTTCCTCCACCCGAGAACACTAAATCTATCCAAGCTGGATTGCCATAGCGACTCTCCTCCGTTCCAATACAGTTACAGCATTGCTAACGCAGGAGAGCTGGGGGATAAACACGCAATCGAGGAAGGGGGTGGCAGCAACTCATCTGGAAAGTCCTACTTGCCGTGGGAGGAGGAAACGGCTCTTCTGTTGAGGTAGAAAGGCTACACGTCTACAGCTCTGGCCAGAAGTTTAGCATCACCCGATAGAATGAACTACCTTTGCTTCATAAAATCGAATGAAACCTGCTGATCAGTGTTACGTTAACATACTGAATTACATACCGCTTTGTAGCTTCCCACATACTTAACAAAAAACTGACAAAGATTGAAATAGGTGACATTTCGAAATCTAACATGAAATACTGTACTACTATTATGGCTTCGGGTAGACTTTTGCGATATCGTTTGGTAGTTTCTTTTATTTATATGATGTTAAATAAAAGATCCATTTTTTGTTCATACAGTTTTTTTTTATTTTTTACTATGTCTCATTTTGGAATTCATTCAAATACAAAACGACAGACGAAAGCAATTCTCTGAATTCAATTGGTTTAATTTAGATTTAATTACAATAAACGGAATACACAAGGAGTGCTGTGTGTATTTTTTTTTTTCTGTTTTGTTTTTTCAGTCACGAGGACGGGCTTAAAAACATCCCCTCCGCATTCTTGGAATAACTACCCCTCGAATGATCCTTCACTTGTGAATGGCGATTTACATTTCCATTCTTTTCCTTTTCCTGATCCACCCCAAAGGAGAACCGCAATGCTGAAATGGACCAAAGCCCTGTTATCTAACATTGCAATCAATGACTTGGCTAAGATTGATATCTCTTGCTTTCCAGACTGGACAGAGGTAACAGCCGACATTATCATAATAACTGTGGTCTTTGCAATACAGGATCTGTGAAACCAGCCATTTCTGTTCTGTTTGCAGTCGCTCTGGAGCATCAAAACAGCAGGTTTTCTTCGCTTTTCCTGTAAATGACTAAAGAAAACGCATCCAGGCTTTTAATGACTGGGTAGCATTGTGTGTTAGCTTGGCACCCGAATCTGAAACATTACTGCAAGCTTTGTTTGACTAAACTGCACTCATTGAGCTGCTTAAAATCAAGCCTGCCTCCCGATTCATCCCAGCGTTGCTTCAGGCCAGTTCAACAAAGTCAACCCATTTCCTGCCTTTAACTGGGGAATCAATTCTGACCAGGTTTCCACGGGGCAAATAGAATTGTGATGGCTTCACTTCAAGACCTACTGCAGTGTTGCTGCATATTTAGCAACATGCTGCTTTAAACAACACATGCAAGTTAAAGTACTCCAGCCCACAAAACCTATCCAATAACATGATCAGAAAGAGCAACAATAAATTCCCCAGCTAGTAAACGATATTCCTTCAGGGCTTAACAAGAGAACACCTCTTTATTTATCTTTATCCAAGACAACGTACAGAGATCAGGGTGTGTGAGCTATGCATCAGCTGCAGAGTCACTTACAACAACGTCTCACCCGAAAGACGGAGCACAAGGAGGTGAAGTGACTTGCTCAGGGTCACACAGTGAGTCAGTGAATGAGCTAGGATTTGAACTGGGGACCTCCTGGTTATAAGCCCTTTTCTTTAACCACTGGACCACACAGCCTCTTAAACAATATATATGATATGTAACTTGGTCTTGTCCCCATTTCTTCACTTATTTTCTTTAATGTTGCAAGTTTTGTTTTTACTGTCAATGGTCATTTTCAGAAACACTTAAAAGAAAATGATTCTGATTCATAAACAGGGGGAAACACGCATTCATAATTACTACTAAGGGAATATCTTTTAGTTTATTTAAGCATGTTTATCAAATATCTAATTATGTGGGTGTATGATTCATAAACATACGCTTTCGGGACTTTTCTAAAAAGGAACACATTATTATTTTTTTTCGTTATTATTACAATCTAGGTTGTGAACTCCATCTACCTATCGTTTCTTTCCAGCCGTCAAATGTTGCAAAGCTCTGATACTGAGGAGTACAAACCAATGCAGCATAGCCTATGGAACTCAGCAAACATCAGCAACACAGCGCAACCAGGATTCGAACCAGCAAGCTCCGGATTGCATGAAACACCCACTCATGGTTTCAGCTGGAAGAATAGGTTGGATGTTTTAATTGGTGGTTCCGTGAACTCTCCTGCTTGCCAGAATAAAACCGCCTTAAAAAAAAATAATGACGTTAAGTTCAGAGCAGTGCTGTTCCCAGTCCAGCTGTAAGTCTTTGGCACAAATAATGAAAAAAAAAAAACAACACTTGACTTGTGCAATAGGTTGCATGTAGGCGGATAAATGTGTTTACAATAAATGAGAGGCTTTGCTGGAAGCTGTAGGGGCTGTGGTAGAAGTGGCCTTTGCACTCCAGAAAATCTCTTTAGTGACTCCTATCGATACAGAGCCTCCTCTCTACCCAGTGTAGCCTCAGTGACACATGCAGTCTTTCACGCCACAGTCGAGTTGGAGCGATATGTCATATTTCAGCTCACGTCATTGGCAATCAACCTTGACCTTGTCAGTTCAATTATAATAAAGAGCAGGGCTGTGTGAAGTGGCTTGGAATAATGGGCTCTGCGGTTCATACGCCGCCTATAACTATACAGAAGCGGTGTGCAGTTCAATACGTTAACGTGACATTATTCAGCAGGTTCCATTCGACTTTACGAAGCAGTTCATTCTATAGAGTGATGCAAAACTTTTGGCCAGAGCTGTACATAGTGGGTGAACGATATACAGGGATGGCATGAAGTCGTTCGGCTGTGGCTTAACCAGCCGATGTAGAGTGCTGAACGTTAGTACTGGAACAGAACAAGCTCTGGGGAACACATGAAGCAAGCCGTGATTAACCATATTACATACATAATTAACTGTGTAGGGATCAGCCCATTCGTTTAGCAGTAAGCTGTTAATATGCACAGTCAGTTACCAAGTTACAGGCTTCAACATGGGCTTTTTTTGTGTGTTTGCGTTGTTCTATGCCAATACCAAAATTCAGCACTGCTAGACAAGCATGTGTGACTATATATATATATATATATATATATATATATATATATATATATATATATATATATATATATCCCTGTCGGTCACACATTTTAAAACAGTTTGTGTGAGCTCTATGGAGTTCGAGAAGTTGCCCTGCTGTAACATTGAAAAAAAAAACATCTATGCATTAAAAATAGCTACATACTGTACAGTATATAGAAAACTTATTGTTGTATAATTGTGCACAGAGTGACTGAAGGTGATATACAGTATATACACACATATACTGAATGCCAGTCGTGTATTAAGTCTTATATTTTCTGTTTAAGTGAATAGAGTTTGCTGTGCATGAAACACAACTGTTTCAGAAGGGGTTTTACAGTTGATCCTTGTGTTTCAGCACGCTGTTCTGCACCTAACAGATTGCTAAGAACTGGAAGCTGGGCCAACTTATTTCTGAGAATCCTTCAACAAGCCCTTAAGCTTTCAAGACCACATGCAGTTCTGCTGCGTTCCTTTATCAGGTACGAGAGGATTTCAAAAGAAGCGGAAGTGTGCCTGCCAAAGCTTCTGTTTCCTCTCAAATGCACTTTCACCTGATGAAGCAAACCAGATGCGGCCTTCAAAGCTTTCAGTACAGCAGGCTTCCCCCTGCGGTGTAATGATAAGACAGCGACTTATTTTATTTTTGTTAAAAAAAATGACGCTTCAAATCGCGCTTTTCACACGTATTTTTCTTTCACTCTTAAAACGCATGACCCTTTTTTCAACACAGCTTTATATACAGCAGTAAAAAAAAAAAATCCAAGCCTCTTCGATCTATAAGATACAGGCGACCCTAAAGTGCTCACCCTCCTTTGAAGGGCGCACTTGAAAAAGAACCCTTTGGTTCTTGTAGCATGTAAAGAAAACCGTTCCACCAATCACTCGTGGTATTGTAACTGTGCTTGTGATAGCAATGGTCAAATCCAGACAGGGCTTTAAACTGCACTCCTCAACCATGGAGGAAAAAAAGAAACCAACTTTCTAAAATCGATCACACATGGAACCATTTACCACATGGTGGCCCCTCCATATCCCCCCTCTTACATATCAAGACCCCCTGCTTAGACTGCACTTGTAGATCTCCTGATCCACTCCTCCTATGTACGTTACTGGATCCTCAGCTGATGCACTATCCTTGCACTAATGCACTACTAATATTCACAGGAGGCTGTGTGGTCCAGTGGTTAAAGAAAAGGGCTTGTAACCAGGAGGTCCCCAGTTCAAATCCCACCTCAGCCACTGACTCATTGTGTGACCCTGAGCAAGTCACTTAACCTCCTTGTGCTCCATCTTTCGGGTGAGATGTAGTTGTAAGTGACTCTGCAGCTGATGCATAGTTCACACACCCTAGTCTCTGTAAGTCGCCTTGGATAAAGGCGTCTGCTAAATAAACAAATAATAATAATATGTCACTATACATTAAATTGTTTTAATCCTAATGTGTTGCATCTTATTTCAGATTGTATTTTAGTAGTGTAATTTGCATTTACTGTAAACTACACTGTATTTAAATAATGATTTTGCATTGTAACCCTGTATTGCCCTGTAACAACTGTCGCCATGGATAAAGGCGTCTGCCAAATAAATAAATAAATAATATATATATATATATATATATATATATATATATATATATATATATATATCTGTCACAGGAAGTTTAGCACAAACTTTTTTGATGCTTTCTAAGTGTTAACCGAGCAAGTGTGAGATTTTCTTTATCTTAAATGTATGCTGTGCTGTATCTATTGGTTACAGGGCAAAAACATATTCCTGTCATCTGTTCAGAAATGACTGAAGGCTGAAAAGTCGACCGCAATCACAAAAGCATAAGGAGTTTACCATTTCTAAGAAGCGAAATGAAAAAACTTGCACGATATTCAACCTCTACAGCCTTTTCATGAAGAGCAAAGAGCTGCAGAAAAAGCATGACTCCATCCTCTGTGCACAATGTCTGTCTGCTTTTGAACTGTCGCATTAAAAAGGCACATTGTAAGAGACTGGGCGACTGAGGACAAGGCTGTGTCTCAGTTCTAGAGAATGCTAGAGCTATCAGACGGAGAATGACATGCAGGCACAATGCAAACCAGTGTTCGATAGCGAACAAGCCCACTCTTCATTCACCTAAAGTATTTGCAGCTTTATGCCACTTTGATCAGGCTTGTGGGCGGCATGGTTATAGACCAGACTGGGGCAAGATATGTGATGCAAGCGAGGCCTGGGAGACAGAGGGGTCTAGTTAGTGGTTCTCAGTGCTGGCGGATCTAAACACAGTCGTGATTTAAAATCATTAAAAAAGGATCCGCACAGGCGGTCTACATATTTAAAAGACTCCCATATATTGTTACGGATGATTGATTTTCAGCCTTGGTATACAAAACTAACAAGCAGTCAATGATTATTTGAACAGTGACTAATATATGGTCTGCCACCATTTAGATCAATGGAATAGACCGCAGTATTTCTTTTATATGAAAAAGTTCTGTAGTACTGCAAAAAAAAATAACAAAATATAAATAAATAATCACGGCAAAATGTTCTACGTTTTATACTGTGTGTAGGGTAGCTGTTTTGATCAATTTTTATTTCCCCTAAACCAAAATTTAAAACAGCCCAGACATTGAAACATACTACTGCTACCAGGAATAATAATAATAATAATAATAATAATTATAATAATAATAATAATAATAATAATAATAATAATAATAATAATAATTCTGTATCGCTATGGTTAACTCCAGTATTCCATGGCTATTTCAGAACAGACACTATGTTAGTTCTTACAGACAGTTCTTGCATGACGCCAATTCAAAACTACCGCACAGTTCCTCAAATTATTGAAAAAAAAAAAAAAAAGTATCAGAATAAATCTAATTCAAATGAGAACATACATAAGGGGAAGCGATTTTATCCCAGTATCGGAATTATTTTCACATCTCTACCCTAAACTAACGTCACATTTCAGCTTGAAACATGAAACCAGGCTTCTGCAAAACTCTATAAATCTCATTTCATTCCAATATTAAAGCAGGGCTGCAGCCAGTTCCATCTGCAACCGGTCAAAGATCACCTGCATGTACAGCTATGGCCAAACAATTTGCATCACCTTATAGAATTAACAAATGTTGCTCCATAAAGTCGAATGAAACCTGCTGAATAATGTTACTTTATCGTATTCATTTACCGTACCGCTTAGAAAAAATGTCAAAATCTAACATGAAATAACCGAACTACTAATAAGGATTCCCGGTAGACTTTTGCAATATCATTTTGTAGTTTCTTTGATTACATGATGTTAAATAAAAGATCTAAATTATGTTCATATAGTTTTGTTTTTTTTGTCTCAATGCTATAATTCTAGGCAATGCAAAACTTTTGGCCCTAGCTGTACAGCATATTCATAACCTACATATTTTCTGCAGTCAGAGATTTAAAACCTGCCTCACGCATCATTCACATTGGAGACTCATTAGATAACATCATCAATGCGAGTCGAAGACAGTGCTGGCTGAGTCCCAACTGAAATCGATGTGATCTCAATCTGTTACTGATGGAAATAAACAAGCCTGATTTTCAAACCGCTTTCAAGCAATCCCAGTGGCAAAGGGAAACGTAGTTTTAGTTTACAAACACTTGGTGGTCAGTGAGTAGCATGCAGTTGAATCCCACCTTCTCCACAGGGAAGCCTTCGTTTTTGGCTGGGTGTCTCGGAGGTAGGCATCTGTCTTTTGCAACTGTTCCGGATTTTCCCAATCCCATATTTTTGCCGCGGTTTCCATGTCTTTTTGAGGCCAGCAGTTTCAGAGTTTACTGAGTCATGGTAAATTTAGGAAGCTGAGCAAATACCTCAAGGTCTGGTGGTAATAATCGGAGTCCACGGTTGCTTTTCATTCTCTTACTCATGTACCGCTTATTCATGGTCTGGTTCTCATTAAAAGCACCAGGCACTGCACAACTTATTCTTCAGTGTTTGTTTGTAAGACTATTTAGTTTGGACCGACTAACACAGATGTTTCATTTAGAACACAGTGATAATTTTTCGTCCGGGTGATACCTCACAATCCCACGAACCAAGCCACAAACAGTCAGTTCATAAGCTATCTATTTTAAGAGCCGATTTCAGGATCCTCCACAGTTGTGTTCAGACTACAGCCGGTCTCAGACCAGTTCAATAGAGAGCGGTTCTGATAAAACAGGCCTCTGTTTTGTTCACACGCTTTTCATTCAATCAGTCTGTGGGTTCCGTTTCTTGTCATTTCCATGGCAACAAAAAAAAATTAATCGTAAATGCAACACTTTTCTTTTTACGGCGACATTTGATTTCTGAATGGAGTGCTTCAGTAAACCAGTCTGTGGTATTGTTCCAAACTGTTCTGGTGAACCGGAAGCAATCCGGTCTCCCTGCGTTTGCACTAGTGCTACATAAAAGGACAAGGGCCACTAAGGTTTTATGCAGACTGACTGGGCTGTTTTGATTTTGTAGCTTGAACTTTTGCACATGTGGAGAGGATTTCTGGAAAGAATAAATACATGCTTTGCAGGGGGGACCTAAAACTTCATCAGCGTTGACATGCTTTAAATGAAAAGTCAACCCAATCAGAAAAAACCTGTTCCCAACTAGCGGTGGTTTGAAACAGCTTGTTCCTTCAGTGCCCCTTGCCTTTGCTCTGAGGAAGCTGGCTCTGCGTGTAATTCATATTATACCGGTCCGAACCAGTTCTACACTGACAAAGGGCTGTTCTGAATTTCCTCTCAGGCTCAGATCAGCAGCCCCAAAGGAAACGGTTTACAATTCAAGCAATCCAGCGAGAGTCAAACTTTAGCCTTTATTGCTCAAGTCTGGTGGGGGGAATGGGCTGCAGCCAAGCAGATGTCATAATGGTTACAAGCACAAAGCCCAGGCTTTAATAGATATACTGAGGCATATACTGTATATATATATATATATATATGGAAAACTACAAAGCGGTATGTAGTTTAATATGTTAATGTTACATTATTCATCAGGTTTCATTCGACTTTATGAAGCTAAATGAGTTAATTATGCAAACTTATGGCCATAGCTGTGTATGTGTGTGTGTGTGTGTGTGTGTGTGTATATATATATATATATATATATATATATATATATATATATATATATATATATATAAATCAGTGGTTGGAAATTCTGGCCTGTGATTGGTTAAAACCTCATCATAGGAGTAATACCACTGGGCAATAGTCTCTTTCTGTCATGTGATTGGTTCACATCACTGTCAACACCATGTTCCCTTGTTGTAAGGAGTGCAGGGGAGATGTGAAAAAAACTGCTGAATAGCGATTCTGTGACTTAACAGAAAATGAATTACAAAACATACTACAAGAGAAAGATGCTCCAAACACTGAAATGGTGATTAAACGTCACCGTCACTGTTTTCAGACTCTGCAATTCAAACAAATTCAACTTGACCAAAACAAATATGTCAGCCGCGAGATAAACTGGATTATGCAGCAGTCAGCAAACCAGCCGGAGAGCTGTAGACCAAAAAAAAAAAACTTTGATAACTATGCGGTATGAACTTCAAAAACGTTTTCTATTATTTATTTATGCATTTACTTATGCTGTATCAGCTATATTTAAACAAAATATTTAAAGTCGTATTTACTATCCGACCTTTATTTTCTTGACTGATTCATATATGAAATATGTACTGCAGACTCAGCTCATAGTGAAAAATGAAATGCCCCTCGGGAAGACTATTTTTACCTCCAGGGTGCAATCCTCTCAGCCTGTGGCTTTGGGCGTTATAGCCCCCTGTCGGTAACAATAGTCTTCTCTCGGGCCAGTAATTTTCCAGTATAACCCTCAAGGGAAAGTGTGTTTGAAAACAAACAGTGGAGGCACTTATAAGCTTTTAATGCCATGGTAACTACATGTGAAGAAGAATCCTTTGAGGTCTTGAAAACAACTCCTTCTCTTTGTCTATCATCGCTGGACTGATACAGCAACCATTTCATCTATCGACGATATTTAAATCTATGAATGTGTTTGGGATGGCATTTACTACATAGTTAATGATGTAACTATCTCCTATTCCTTTCTATTTGAACCCTTCAGGCATCATAGTGGTGTTGAGTATATTTATCCATGTACTGTCAGCAGTGTGGAGTAGTGGTTAGGGCTCTGGACTCTTGACTGGAGGGTCGTGGGTTCAATCCCAGGTGGGGGACACTGCTGCTGTACCCTTGAGCAAGGTACTTTACCTAGATTGCTCCAGTAAAAACCCAACTGTTTAAATGGGTAATTGTATGTAAAAATAATGTAATTGTATGTAAAAATAATGTGATATCTTGTAACAATTGTAAGTCGCCCTGGATAAGGGCGTCTGTTAAGAAATAAATAATAATAATAATAATACTGTCCTTTATTCTTCTGTATGGTACATTATCTAATTTTATTTATGTATTGTTTTTCTAACAATAAAACTATATTGTTAGAAAAACAATACATGCTTTTGCGCAGAACCTTTTACATTGTTTTCCCTACTCTGTTATTTTCCCCCAGCTGTAGTGCTTTAAGTTTGCTTATTGCGTTACAGGTAAAAAGACCCTGACACAGCCTGACACCGACATTCTAGGCTTCTCATAGGAAGCTGTAGGGCCCTATTACTTGTAACACAGGAAGTGCATCGGGAAAAGAGAAATGAGTACTTCCTTCAAACGTACAGCGTTGTGGCAGCAGAAATGGGATTCTGGGAATATAAAATCAACAGCCAAAAATTACAGGATTTGTTACACAAATAAAATGGGAAATAAATGTAACAGAGATCTAGTAAGTAGCTTCAAATGTCTGCAATAATTTTGAGCGGTTCCTATTGCATTTACTCTCAGATACTTAGTTTTGATAAGTCTGTGTTACTATACAAATTTCATTTATATAGCGTCCTTCGTGTGCGAGCATCCCAGGGCGCATTACAAAAACAAACAGCAAAGAGCTCCAAAGCGAAAGATCAAATCAAAGAGATATGTTTTGAACTTTGATTTCAAAATGCTGACTGACTGCCTCCGCATTCCGGATGGCATTTGGAAGCGAGTCCCAAAGTAAAGGAGTTTGAAAACTAAAAGCCCTTGAAGGTTTTTTTTTTTTTTAACCAAGTTCTTGGAATAACCAATATTAACCTATATTCCAGAAAAAAATGCAAACTTTGGAACTTTGCTCAGGAAACTAAAAAAAAATTCCTGAATCAGACCCAGTATCTGCTGTCTATCTGTGTTTATTTACACATTCATTATACTTGACATTAATGGCCATAAAGTAAACATGTATTGTGCTCGTTGAGTATATTCTTGGTATTAATAAAAAAAACAACAACATGCAATTCGCTCTAAAATAAAGGATTCAAACTAAATCTTGGCAGTGGGGTCTGAGGGAGCAGAAACAAAGCCAGGGATCAGGTCAGCTGGGATGTGTTCCTGTCATTTCTAATTTAAACAGACGTTTCAATAAAGAATTTCCAGTCCAGCTCATACAGCCTCAGTGCAAACAGCACGGTACTTTCCTAAATAAAGCATCGACTTCACCTCTGTAGTAACGTCCCATGGCTCTACGCCTGCATCCCCCTGAAGGTATTAGCTGATCTGTTTTGCATGAGTCTTACCAGAAACAGGGTCTGAGAGGAGATTTTGGGAAAGTTGCTGCAAGACGGGAATGTGAAACTCACCTCCAATTGACACTTGTGCTGGAACACATTTAGCCTTATGAATTATGCAAGAGGAACATTCAACTGTATAAAAATCAAGCAAAGCGATGGTTCAGGCAGGGAACTGGAGCTTGTTTTAGGGGTATTTGATTAAGGTCAGGAGAAGTTCAAGGTGGTTGGTTGTGTAGATTGTGACAGGCAGACAGACGGATATTTTGAACAAGTACCCTAATGCTGAATGCATAGCGGGTCCACATTTTGAGTGGAGCTAATAATATTATTGCTACAGTGTAATTCAGACAATTATACAGAGAGTGGGACGTAATGGAGGGTTGAGATAAGTTTAAACAAGTTTTTATTTCATTTTTGTATTGCCTACCTTATGTCCCTCAGGCCCATTGTGGATTTTGATTGTCATGTACCATATTAACTTCCCACGTTGAGATTGAACCAGGTCCCAAAGGTGAAGGCCAGGCAGCTTCCTAAGCATGGACATTCCCACTGCTACGCCCAGGGTGACTAATTCAATGCATGTTTAGTCACATATTATATTGCCAGGAACTTGCCAAAACTGATTACAAAGTACTCCACCCTGGAAAAATGTAAAAATTTTCTGTAAAAATGCGTTGGCCCAAACCAGTTGGCCCAAAAGTCTTGCCTGTCAAGATTCAAAACCACAGACGATGTGGTTTGCAGATAATACAGCATGTTACTGTTACGCGCTTGACATCATCCTGATATCGTAATTGCATGATATTATAAATCCTGTTTGATTGATTTAGAGGCTCGCTGGTAAATCAGCCCTGTGTTGGACCACAAGACAAACTCAATCCCACACTTGCAGGCACTGTTTTCATACCACCTCTTATAAAAGTTCCCCATAGTAAAGTGGAACTAAGTATAGTAAAAGCATGGTAAAGCATAGGGAAGCATTGTAAAGGAATAGTGAGGTAAGGTAATGCATATTAATAAACATGGCAAACCAGGGTAATGGTAAATCAATCAATCAATCAATCTTTATTTTATATAGCGCCTTTCATAGTGGACCACCATCACAAAGTGCTTTACAAGATGCAGTAACAACAAGAAAATCCATAATACTTTAAATAGAAGAATGCATAATACATGCTATGCAGTTTTAAAAAGCATAATACATTAAATACAGTGGAAAGTGCATAATACATGATAGTAAATGCATAGTATAACCATGATAAAACTACCGTGCAAAAACCTTTATAAGGGACAGCCTTTTTAAACTTTTCTTTCTTCTAGCAGCTGCATTTTGTCATATTTGGGAGTGGAACAAATGCAAAGCATAAGAAAAATGATACACTTTAAAAGTGAAGGCTGGTAGGTAGAGTAAAAGCTCATGCAGAATGAATTCTCTCTATCGCCACGGTTTTTATGTGAGTGTACTAAAAGCAGTAATTTATTTATTTTATTTAGGGTTATAAAGCAATCAGGAAAATCTGAAATTGACTTAGCCCTGCCAAAACAGGAGGTGCAGTCAAGGAAAAAAGATAAACCTGAATCCTGGGCGGGATAATTCCACCTTAAATTAGTTTTGATGGATTCTCAGCTAAGTCCTGGGCGGGATAATTCCACCTTAAATTAGTTTTGATAGATTCTCAGCTAAGTCCTGGGCGGGATAATTCCACCTTAAATTAGTTTTGCTGGATTTTCAGATAAATCCTGGGCGGGATAATTCCACCTTAAATTAGTTTTGCTGGATTTTCAGATAAATCCTGGGCGGGATAATTCCACCTTAAATTATATATGATAGATTCTCAGCTAAATCCTGGGCGGGATAATTCCACCTTAAATTAGTTTGGGTGGATTTAGTACACTGGAGATCATGTGCAGCTGTTTCTCTTATTTTGACAGCTGCATGCAGTGAAATAATTACATCATTTCCCCTCCATTAAAGCAAATATTACAATAATACAGAAAAATGCAATTCTATGGAAAGTGCTGCAATAAATCATAAAAGATAAGTGGGGTGGCTAGCTACCATGTTATATTGCCTACATATTACCACAATGTGTTTGTCTTTTAATTCATTGAAAACAATCTTTCACCAAAGTATGTTGGGTTGTGCTTTGAAGTTAGACAGCTATGACTGCACTTAAACAATAAACCTTCACTGAACTGAATCTGGAGCTGCAATTTACGATCACGACAGGACAAGGTTTACACTTTGATTAAATGTAGATACTCCTTTCTGTTTCACATGTCAGATGGTGTGCCAATGTCTGATAAAACACAAAACATAGGAGCCAAGATGATTACAGCAAGCTCCCTCGTACATAAGCCATTGGGCCGATTAGCGGTACAAGTTATAGGTGCATTTCTTCAATGGAACTGACTCAACATATTATTCAAATCTGCCACTGCTTGAATGGGAGCCCTCCAAAGAACACAGGGCGCTGCTGTCGTCTATGAGGTGATGATGGGGGCCTCACCATTTCTTTCTTATGGGACGTCCCAGGATTTCGTTAGGGTGCCACTGTGCTGTTAAAAAGTGCTGTCCAACAGCACAGTAACACCGAACACAAGACAAGATCTTGCTTTAGTGTATTAATAAAAAACAGCAATTTAAATATTACTGTTATGGCTGAATCCACACACACATTTAAAACATAAAAAGCACAAACAAAAGTTGGCAACACTGTAGATTAAGTGTCTCTAATTACTTTGTATTTACATAGTAGTTACTTAGTAATTACATGTGCACTTACACATCATTACAATGTTATTATGCAAAGTTACAATGTACTTAATGTGTAAATCTTTTTGCCGGACAAAGTACACAATTGTATCAGAAAAGCGTTAGGGTTAGGATTATATCAAAACAAAATGACACATTAGCACATTGTAACCATGCATAATAACATTGCAATTATGTGTAAGTACACATGCATTTAGTAAGCAACTACTATGTTGTTAATGTAAAGTTTTGCATTGGAAGAAGCTGTTCAGCCCAGCAAGACTCGCCCCTTCTAGCACACCACTTGCCCTGGCTGAAGAGATCTAATGTAATAGGACACAATCGAATTGTTTTTTCAGCAAGCACACAGTGGAAAGTGCTTGTATAGCACACCATGTTTAGTTGAGGTTAAACTCTGCATATACTTTTGTGAGGCTCTGATAAAAAATAGTGCTTCCGAACTTCAGTTCTAAAATGATTCTGACTCTTCTCCCGTAGCTAAAGAAACAAGTCTTACCCTGAAATCCCAAGTGTGGTTCATTGGTTCAGTGGGTCAGCGTTTCTTGCACACAAATACACTGCGGTGTGCCACAGTAAAAGCGTTAAAATATGTGGCAAAGCATAGCAAAAGCATACAGTACACCAAAGTCTTTAAGTGCAGACAGACAGGCCTGGAATAGCAAAGATATGTATGCTAAAGCATTGGGAACACTGTGGTTTATCTTTAGTATTGTACAATGTACCTAGGCATGGAAAATGCAAAATTTACCCAGAAAGTGTTCTATGGTCAATTTTAATAGGTTCCAATCCATTACACTTCAAGACAACAGCTTAGTGGCCTGTGCTAAGCCCTTTAAATAAGATTGTTTAAAAAAAATAATCCCTTAATAAGGAAACATGGCGCCAAAACTTTGCAATGAAGCAGTAACTGTCTAAATACAATAAGCATGCAATGAACACCCCCTTTCTTTCAGATCAATTCTGAGGAAACTTAAAATAGAAAGGAGAAGCAAATGACCTTTTACTTTTTATATTGACAGGTTGATTCAGTCAATCAGTCACTGAAGCACGAGACACAAGAAAGGCATCTGTGTGACACAGGGAAGAAAGGACAATATCAAAGCTGTGTGTCCGAAACGCAAGCAGACGCAGGAAACCCTGCTGACTGTTGGTCACAAGGCGGGGTGCCACTTCGAAAGAGATTTTGGTTTTAAAATATAGGAAGTCTGATGGAAATTGGAGCCAGAGTTCTTAGATGAAAAATAAGGTTGTCACGAGCTAATTTTAAACTTACTATTTATAGAAACAAAACAGTTTTTTTTTGATGTGTGTTTTTTTATTTTCATTGCAAGGAGGCTAAAGGCAGGAGAAACGAGTTTGAATTTGTATTTACTGTCATTTTGTTTCATTTCATCACTGCAAATCCGCTTTATCAGACTGGACTTTCCAAACATGAAACAAATCAGCTCGTTTATCCATTCCGACAGACTCCTTTTATCTTCCTCTAGTTAAGATCTAATGTCTTTGTAACTCAATTAGGTTAATGTTTTATCAGAAAATCACAGCTTGGTGCATTAGGATTTTATTACGTAAAATGCCTTTGAAACTCATTCAAGACAACAATCACATTTTGAACTGCTGGCTATGTAAATTGTTTGTTGTTAATACCTTAACTCAGCACTTGTCCAATATATATATAATAAGAGGTTAGCATTTTTTTAAATGGACTCATCCAGTTGATATTTCCCATAATAACTGTCTGGTTATTACAGGAAACACGCTCTCATTAACACCAGCAACAGAGCGCGACTCCAGCGTGAGCCAATAACTCACTGATACAGACCAACTAGAGGAAGCCGCCCATAGCAAGCAACACACAACTTTAGAACTCTGCCAGGCCAGAATGGCTCACCAGAGATTCTAAAAAATACTGCATGGAGCAGTTTGTGAGAAATGAGCACTGAATGGCCACCCTCAGGGTGGGATGCTTGGATATGTAACATCCCATCCCTTGGGTGGGCATTCAATTCTCATATCACACACTACCCTGCATATCTCTCTCTCTCTCTCTCTCTCTCTCTCTCTCTCTCTCTCTCTCTCTCTCTCTCTCTCTCTCTCTCTCTCTCTCTCTCTCTCTCTCTCTCTCTCTCTCTCTCTCTCTCTCTCTCTCTCTCTCTCTCTCTCTCATACTGTTTTTCGCTCCTGAAAATTGCACAGTTTACCCGGTCTCTTATGGTATAACAGTGCCTGTGGAACTCTCAATAGTCCCAACTATAAAACACTTTTCATGGCTTGGCTTCTTACAGATCGTATTCACCTTGGTATATCGTGTCTGTAGCTGCTTTAGAAGTGGATACCTGCAACTTATTGAGAAGGAAAAACCCAGCTGAGTAAAATCAGAACAGGTCTCGTCAAGGATAGAAACTGCAGCTGTAAGTAACATGTATAGCTATGGTCAAAAGTTTTGCATCAGCTAGTATTTTAGAATTGAGACACATCAATGCGGTGTGTCATTCAATATGTTAACATTATTCAGCAGGTTTCATTCGACTTTATGAAGCAAAATGAGTTCATTCTATAGGGTGATGCAAAACTTTTGGCCATAGCTGTAGGTTCTTTGTTTCTGGACTAGGCTCCTTGTGCTGTCATCATAAAAAATACTGTAAGTTCTAATTATGAACAGAAGGTCATTGTACAGATACAGTTCAAGGCTGGCCAGCAGTTGGGGAGGCTTTGAGAATCAACAGGAAAACAACAAACAGGAATACAATGTCAAGCTGCTGGGGAGAATGGAAAATAGAGTCAAGGGTTCAAAGTCAAACCTGATATTCTTCCTCCTGTCAGAAACTAGAAGTGAAGCTGACAACAGTTTGGGCAAGCGCCTTCATCACTACATGGCTTCTAGTCAAAACGGTTGTCTGATTTTATTACTGTTGTGGGTTTACTATATATATATTATATTTTAAAGGTATAATTTCCAATACCTTCGAGAAATGTTATCACTGTTGAGCTGAAATATTTTGTTAACTGGTGCGTGGACTCATACTATGTCGAAAAATTACGAAAAAGTCATCACTCGACTTTTTTCTTTGAATTGATCTGCTTTAAATGTCCTTCTAAAGGTGTGTCTACTTGACCTAGTTTCATTTTAAAATATAATGCTGTTTTACAAAAAACAAAGTGTGGAAACAATTAGAATGATGGAATATGCTATTCTTTTAACAGCCAGATCCAAATCTTTTCCATATGGTGAAATGAGTCCAGTGATTAATCTCTAAAACACCCCATTCGAATGAGAAAACAGACTCACAGCACACTGAGAGAAGCCGTTTCTCCAAGCTTGTCGGATGTATCTGGATTTACCTATTCAACCACACCTCGGAATTCAACACAGCTTTCAAACATCAGTCCTAGGCTGACAGTAAAAATAAAAAAAGGGTGGGGGGGATTACCAAAATTTTAAATGACAGCCTTTACTGGATAACCCTTTTCTGGTTTCTATATGCCAGTTTAATTATGAAGAGTAGCATGCTGGGACCATCATATACAGACATAAAAAAAAAAAAAACTATGATGGCGTGTGCTGATACCCGCACCCACAATTTCCTTTACTGTAACAAGTATTTATTGGCTTCCTGATGGCTTTTCAAAGTTAATTGCCATTTGCTTGGCACGCAATTGTAAAGGTGAGGGAAGGACAGCATTTCTCGTTTTTCAAATCACTGCATTAACAAATGGATTTATTTAATACCTGCCGCTTAATGAGTACGAGTATCACCTAATTAAGAGTAGAATATCTATAAATATTTGTGCCAAAAAAACAAACAAGCAAATCACTTTGGTTTACTGAAGTACGGTCAGGAGCTTTCCATGCTCTGAAGCTGGCAGCTGCTTGAACACAGCCGAAGCCTCACCTCCAGGATTTGTTTAGAGTCTGAAATGGATTGTCTGTGCACACAATTGCCAGATGCAGGAAAGTTTTTGACAGAGTCTTTCACAGATTAGACCTGGTCTTGGGCTACCTTACTTAAGGGGTCGATGAAACCAGATGTCTATATCGCAGAACTCAACTGTATTTAAGCTACAGTATTGGTTACTTCTCAGTGTTGCGTATCTTGGAATTGGAGCATATTCAGTCATGTTCTGGTGATAAAATCAAATCGGAGTGGCTGTATAATCCAAGTCGATACGCTACCCATGCTCCCCGATGTAGCTCTCTGTATAACCCCGGAGGTGTTTCGTCATGTGTTATCTGATTTCACAAACTGACGGGAAAAACATGATCTCTTAACTGCTTATCAGCACAGGCTTGTTATCTGATGGTCGGCGTTGATCGGCACACATATGCTGCAAGACCTTTAACCCTTTATTGTCAATGCTGATCACAGGAGATCAGGGGCTCTGGCGTGTGTGCGCGTGCATGTCTGTGTGTATCTGTGTGTGTGCGCGTGTGTGTGCATGTGTGTGTGTGAGTGTGTGGTTTTAAGAGTTGTACAGACAGCAGCGTATCAAAAGCACTGTTGAACCAGTATGCTTGAATCTGTGCAAGCATATCTCATTGCAACCAGACAGAACCCATATAAAAAGCAGCCGGGGACTGTTTGCCTGTGACTGTGGTTGAAAAGTACTAAACACTTGGAGAGATGACTTACTAGGGCTGATAATGGCTTCGAGTTTAAATGCATGCAAGCCATACAAACAGACCCCGATTAGTGTATCTAAATTAACATTAGGTATTAGGTATAAGATTAGTGATAATCAGGGTCTGTGAAACCAGCCACTAGCTTGGACACAGCAGTAGGCGGACAGTGTAGTGCAGTTAATTAATGTTTATGATTTCTCCACTTTTTCATATGCAATCAAACGCTGCATATGTACCATCTTGCACCGAAATACATGCCATTTGTAAAAATCAATGCAGGGTCCTCTTACGATGGCTTTTTTGAATACAAGCCGTTGTAAAAGCATAACAAATATGGTTGTGCAAAAACTTGCTACTCTTACACGGAATTTATCGGCATGTATTCACTAAATCCATTTATTAATGTGTGGATTTCAAAACAAGACAAGCTGTCCTTCCCTCAGGTTTACAACTGAGCACCAATCAGTGACTATTGGCTTCCGTGGCGAGTGTTTTAAAAGCAGCTTTGAAGTTTATTTTCCTCTCATCCGGGGCGCTGACATTTTTACATAAACTTTCTTTTCAATTCTGGGGAACGCTTGGTTTTAGAAGAGTGCCTGTTTCCCCCCAACCATGAAATATAAACACACTTTCAGATCAAACCAAAAGGGCATATCAGAAGTTACAGGCATCAAGTTGTCACCCCTGGCTGACGCTATAGTATTCTTTACTGTTTCAGTCCTATTCCACAGATAAGCCCCCAGCGATGCGCGTTGATAAGCCGGCTGGATTTCTGATCCGCGTGCCCTTAAACAATGTCCCCTTGCACACCGCGGCACGCCAGCTTTAGCAAGCTCAACCACTTTGCAGGCGCAACTGAGTGGAAAATGTGCTCTTCTTGCTTTCTTCCGCTTCGGCGAGGTGTTTGATAATCTGTCTGGCTTCTGTTCCCTACCAGTTACAAACAGATACCAGAAACGTTACTCTCGCATGACTGAGTGTGAATGTGTTAGTCTACTGTAGTTTACCTGTAGCGTGCAACACAGGAAAACTCTCAGACTGCAGCTCTGCTAGTCTGAAGTCATAGGGCAGCTGTGTTTTAGTTCTGGTGTATTTAAAAGACTTTAAAGTTATTGGATTTGTTTCAGTGTTTTAGACCCGTCACCTGGTAGGCTAATCCATGCATTTATAACTCTCTGTGTAAAACAGTGCTTTCTACCTTCTGTTCTAAACTCTACTTCCATTTACACCCTCCTGTTCTTCTCTCTGTGCTAAAGTCTTGGGTTAACTTTCTCTAGACCATTTATGATTCTAAAGACTTCAAATCAAGTCCCTTCTTTCCCTTCTAGGCTAAAGAGACTCAAAAGCAGTGGCATCGGTGTGGTTTTTGTCTCTCAAATTGAAATGAAAGTTTTGTAATAACAGGCTGTTCTTGAAGTATCAACAGCTGAAAACTATCCCAAATAACACAAGTAGAGCTGAAACAAACAAGCGAGGGTCAGGGTGCGAGTGCTCCATGTGGGATCGCTCGTTTCAGTTCCAGTGAAGTATGCTGCTGTTTGGTTTAGCTCTGGGGCTCCGTATCGAACTTGGATGCTGGAGGTTGAGGTGCTGGGGTCGCGCAGCAGGCTGGCTGGGAATCACGTTTCCTCTGTCTCCAGTCAGACTCACATCCCAGCCCCGAGGGTTATCATTATGCCATATGGTTTGAGCAAAGGGAACGTGCCCCCCCCCCCCCCCCATGCATTTTTCATTAACAACCCCGGTTTAATAACTTAAGTGGGGTAAAGCCATCACCCCAAGAACCGATCGTCAGGGGTATACCGGGGCTCCTTGTAGTCTGAATGTGAAACCAGCAAACCAGTGCATGACCTGGGCTGGAGGCTCAGACAGGCTTCCAGCTCGTTAACGCGCTGTGCTTTCCACATCCTTTTAATCATTAAAATGTGTTTTCCAGGAAAAAGAAAAAAGGAAAAAAATGACACCGAGATGCACGCCTGACGCATGGCTTCAACCATTGCAGACATTGCTAACAAAATTGCGCAAACAACTAGGCCAATATTATTTGTTTATTTAGCAGACGTCTTTATCCAAGGCGACTTAGAGACTAGGGTGTGTGAACTATGCATCAGCTGCAGAGTCACTTACAATTACGTCTCACCCGAAAGACGGAGCACAAGGAGGTTAAGTGACTTGTTCAGGGTCACACAGTGAGTCAGTGGCTGAGGTGGGATTTGAACCGGGGACCTCCTGGTTACAAGCCCTTTTCTTTAACCACTGGACCACACAACCTAAAGGCCTCTATTTATCATGATCTCCCTTACTGGACAGAACGCCATGCTCTCTATGCTTAAATCTGCCATACACAAAATACAATCCAGGATTTTAACCATTATCCAAAAGCTGAATGGACGCCAACACCACTGCACTGAGTCTATGGTAGGCTTCGGACAAGCTTGCTGCAAGAGCAGTGATAGGAAACTGTGTCTGTTATCAACAGCTATGGCGATACGTTTTTAAATCACCCTATAGAACTACTGATTTGTGCTTCATAAAGTCGAATGAAACCTGCTGAATAACGTGCACTCTGAACGCTTAAACTGATATTCTGCACGTTTAAATATGAACAGAAATTGTTAACCCATCACAATAAGCACTCCACCAGAGTTTAAAATAAATGACTGCATATTAACGTGCATATGGACTGGACTATGAATAAATACTGAATATGAAATAAGCAGACTTTATAGTTACTACTGTAGAAAACTAAGACCAACATCCTGGATTTCACCTGCATATTTCTGATCACATGGTTAAGGCAAAATGCTAAACGTTTTTTTAAACTCCAAACTGTTAAGACTCCTAATGCCTATTAAAACACCCTGTTCAGTCTGCGTTTTTTTCAGCTTTACCGCTCCAAATGTCAAGTGCTTTCAAAGGGGTGTCCAATCCCAGTCCTGGAGGGCTATTCCACTCCAGGTTTAGCAGGTAAAATGGTATAATGAACTACTTCAGGGTCTGGATTGGTTCAATTAAACAATTTAGAACAGGGTTGGAACAAAGACCAGGAGTGGAACGGCTAACTTTGGCCACTCCTGCTCTGACACATGGCTCTAGGGTAAAGTTGGAGGTGTTGTTTTGCAGTGACGTTATTTTTGGGGAGGATTTCGAAAGGAACTTGAAACCACAAACCATCATGAGTTTGCCCTAAATGCTGGGTGATACTGTTACTACAGGTGACCTAGTTCTCTTTGATTAATTGATTTAATCACAGAGTTAATCAAAGTGTAATAGTCTAGACAAAGTACAGCCATGGACAAAAGTTTTGCATCACCCTAGAGCAGGGGTGCACAATTCCGGTCCTGGAGGGCCGGATCCATCCTGGCTTTTGTTCCAACTGTGCTCTAAATTACTTAATTAGACCAATAATTGGTAATAATTGGTCCAATTAAGTAATTTAGGGCAAGGTTGGAACAAAAGCCAGGAGGGACACCGGCCCTCCAGGACCGGAATTGTGCACCCCTGCTATAGAGAATAAACCTGCTGAATAATGTAACGTTAACATATTGAATTACATACCGCTCTGTAGTTTTCTCTATACTTAACGTGAAAAATGTGACATTTTGAAATCTAACATGAAATACTAATGCACTACTATTATGGCTTCCGGTAGACTTTTTCTGATATCATGCTGTACTTTCTTTGATTGCATGTTAAATCAAAGATCAAAATGATGTTCATATGGTTTATTTTTAATTCTTATTATGTCTCAATCCTAAAACTCAAGGTGATGCAAAACTTCTGACCCTAGCTGTACATTCTAGGTGATAAACAGGATACCCCGAGTATCTCTAAGTCTCTGCAGAATCTTTTAACGCGCACAAAGAAAGGACCACACATTCCATTTTTTGTTTTTTACGTCGTGACTTTGCGGCGAACGCCTTCTGTTTCACTGACACCCGATACATTTCTACTCTCGGTTCTGAGTGGGAGAGCTTTCCTGTGTCTCACACTTGCACTGAGCACCTACTGGGGCGTAAAAGTGTTCCTCTGCCTCAGACACCAGGCATGCTGAATCATATGTGGAAGAAATGACAGACAAAGGAAAACTGTCACCTTTAAAACACTGCTTAACGAAGCGGCAAGTCTCAGGCGGCAATATTCTCTGTTGTTACTGTCGAGCCTTGAAGAAGAAAAAAAAAAGATTCACCACTCTCTGAATCATCTGTTAGTTGTTCTTCACAAGATTGTCGAAGCATCATGTGAAGCTATAGTTTTTTTAAACCTTTTGTTAATGCTTGGCCATTGTGAAAGGATTACAGGGAAGGCAAGTTTAGCCACAAAAATTAGTGTGGCACAGTTTTCCCTTATAATACCACATTTAAAAAATAGTGAAAGCAAGGTACAGCAGAGGGGTAAGCATTGTAAAGAATAGCGAGGTATGTATTAAAACAAATATTGCACACTATGGTAAATGATTAGTACAGAAATGCGATGGGAAAACTGCACATTTTTAACATGACAATTTTCTCTCTCTGCCTCTCCCTCCCTGCTGGACTCTGTGTCTTTGTAACTGTATACAGCACAACCTAGAAAGGAGAGCTAAGAACTCAAAGCCTGGCCTCCTGTCAGCCCACATCTCCCTAGCGCTAATGTGGGGATGGTATTAGCCAGGCTCTTCAGAGCCTTTTCCTGTTGTGGGGCCCCGTGTAAAATGTAACCTCGCCCACTGAAATAAAGAATCCCTCCTAAACTATAACCTTGGGAATCTGATGTCAGCAAATGAGCATGCATTTGCTATGTCAGTAACCAGGGTACAGCTGGTGTTTTCAATTTACTTCTCAATCCGTAATGTCAGTATTTTATTAGTGTTACATTTTCCCACCCCTATCAAACCTCCAGTATGTTAGAATTAACAGCTATTAACAGATGCATCAGTTTTTTTGTCCCAATGTCTTGGGTAACTGTTTGCCCTGGATTGCTCAACTCAACTGTCAGGCAGGCAGCATCTATTTGCAGTGAATGTCTACTCCCACGGACCTCAAGTCACAAGAAGGTCAAGTGACTGTCTGTGCCAGGGTCACACAGGAAGTAACTGTGACTGATCTGGGATTTGAATCCAGGACATGATCTCAGTCATGTGCCTCCTGGTACTACCAGATCTATTAACCAGGAACCATTACCCTTCTAAAAAAGCATGGTGACAGTGTGGTAAAGCACAGTTAAGCACTGTAAAGAGAGGTATGGTAAAGCATTTTAAAAGACAAACCATGGTAAACAAGCCCTTTTAAAAGTTAAACCACACTCCAAGCATATCACATTGTAATAAAGCACTGTGACAGTGTGGTGAAGCATAGGTAAGTATTGTAAAGCCCAGAGGGGTATGGTAAAGCACATAATAAATAAGATTAAAAAAAACATAGCAAACCATGGCAAGTTTTGATAAAAGCATAATATAACCATGAGCAAGTAAAGGAACATTTACTGGGGTAAACTGCTGGTAAAAACAACTGCTGCCCCATATAAAAACCTGCAATGGATTGTAGATCAGTCAGAAGGGAAAAAAAATGTCCTTAGATCCCGATGGTATTCTCAATTTCTTTTTGTTAAATGAATGCCCTAAGCTAGTCTCATAACCATTAGGTTATCGACCCCTCGACCCCTCCCTCTCCTACTCTCAGCACATCTCTGCTCTGGCACGCTCCTGTCGCTTCTTCCTCAGCAACATACGCAGAATTCTCCCTTCCTCACCAACTACTCCACACAGCTCCTAGTTCAGGCCCTGGTACTGTCCCGCCTTGACTACTGCAACTCCCTCCTGGCCGGCCTCCACGCTGCTGCTATTCATCCGTTCCAGCTCATCCAAAACTCTTCTGCTCGCCTTGTCTTTTCCCTTGTCGTTTCTCCCACGCTACATCACTGCTCCGCTCTCTGCACTGGCTCCCTATCGCCATCCAATTCAAAACTCTTGTACTCGCCAACCGCTGTCTAGACCTTTCTGCTCCCTCCTCTCTCCAGACTATTATTTCTGCCTACACCCCCTCTCACCCCCTCCGCTCCTCCGCCACCGGCAGATTAGCTGTACCCCCCCCCCCCCCGCTCCCCTGCTTCCAGAGCCCGCTCCTTCTTCACCCTTGCCCCTCAGTGGTGGAACGACCTACCCACGGATATCATGACTGCTCAGTCCCAGACCACCTTCCGGCGCCTCCTCAAGACACACCTGTTCAGACAACATCTGTAAACCTCACAACTCTCCACTATACTGGACTATATGGCACCCAATTGTACCAGTACTTGCATCAGCTTGTATTTGCACTGAACTGCTCCACACTTTGCTGTATTCTACTACTGCTGCTCTCAATTATAACTATTTTTTGTATCTTGTACTTGATTTTACTCTTTAAAGTAACCGTATTTACATTTTTTGTCATTGCTTTTACTGGAATTCACTCTTATAAGCAAATATTTGTACTATAAGTTTAACTGCTCTTAGTCAAAATCGTTCGCAAACATAATTATTTACTGTTTGTCTTTTATTTTCTCTTATTTTAACTTGCTCCTATTTACTACTGACTATTGTATAACTGCTATTATCTGTAATGTGTTATTTTGTAGTGTGATATTTTGTAACAACTGTAAGTCACCCTGGATAAGGGCGACTGCTAAGAAACGACGCTGTGGGAGTTTAATAAAGGAGTCTGACACACACACTTAGCATGTCTGGGAAGCGGGCCAGCATGAAGAGTAAGAGAAAGGTCAACTACAGATGTATAACCCACAAGGTAAAGTTAAACTGTCTCTTGCAAAAACCTTAAGCGCTGGGAGCTAAAACTTTCAAGGAGGGTTTCTCCTTATTGCAAGCAGAACAGGAACTGTACAAACCCAAATCTATATAAAAAGAAAACGTCATGTTGCTGAATAGGCAGATCTCTGTGTCCCAAAGAATTGCATTGTACTTTCCAGTAAGGAAGCAGATGGTACTGTATTTAAATACCTAAAAACAATAACTCATTTTCAAACAGTTTTTTCTTGTTATTTATTCAGATATTTGCATGCTGCGGTTGTTGTTGTTGACAATAATAATAATAATAATAATAATAATAATAATAATAATAATAATAATGCATGTTGTATTAACTGCAAACGATGCAATGCAATGGTTCTGTACTGAGGTGCAATGGTAGAATAAGGGGATCTGAAATGTGATTAGCAGAGTGTACCTAGTAGAATGCTGTTATTATTATTATTATTATTATTATTATTATTATTATTATTATTATTATTATTATTAATAATAATAATAATAATAATAATAATAATAATAATAATAATAATAATTAACAGCAGCCTGTAAATGGAAAAATGACCAGATGAAATTAGCATGGAGCAGTAAACTTAGTCCCAGGAGTCTGATTTGCATTCAATTTAATACATTTAAAAATGACCACAAGGCATTTTGTCATTGAGCAAGACTCTCTGGAATGTGCATGTAAATCTTAGAGGGAATGTAAGGAATGCTTTTTAAAAGCGGTGTTTATACTTTGAGGCATTCTGTGATGTGCGACATGATCTATGATGCATTCCTAGAACAAATGCAGCAGCTGGGTTAGTTCATTTGTACTTAGAGGGTAATATAGCTGGGAGTATATACAGGGTTACAATGCAATATATTTAAATACAGCATAGTTTACAGTAAGTGCAAATAATAATACCTAAAATACAATATGAAATATGATGCAACAAGTTAGGATTACAACAAGTTACATCTACAGTGACAGATCAGCAGTGCAGCAGTGCAAGGAGAGTGCATCAGCTCAGGATCCAGTAACGTGGGGCAGAGTCCAGTGCAGAACAGGAGGGGTGGAGAGATCTACAAGTGCAGATCTAGACTGCACTGGATTGGAAAGGGTTAACTCAGTGTTATGGTGCAGTTGCTGGATACTATTTAGTTGCTGCAGGACCAGAGATCAGTTCAAATGCAGCTTGTTGATGTGAAGAATCATTGTGAAACAGGCTTTGCTTTGCTTTGCTTACAAACATGCTGCAGACTGAGAGTCTGAGATTCGAAAGTGGAGGGAGGGAGGGGGGGGGGGGGGGGGGGGCAAGTCAAAGCCGCGTTACTCCAAAGGATTGAACTTTGAAACTGTCTCTGCCCTCGATCATAAGCTAGAGCACATGAGTTATGTACTGAGAGTACGGCAGTAACGACAATGAGAATAAAACAAATCTTACAGTTCAATGGCAGGTTTTAGGGAACATGTTTTTAAAAAGATTATATGTGTGCATAAATACTGTTTAAACTGTCTCTTTATTTCACTATCTAACTCACACATGCAGGCATCGTGCAGGTATTGCGTCTATTCATCCTAGACTATTATATTATAGTCATCCTAGTCTATTTATTAGTACTCTTGTATATTTTGTATATTCTATATTTTTGTACATCATCTCATTTGATTTATTCTCAAATCCTTTATCGTGTGTACACAGCAATCGATTTTTAATATCATCTGTGTGGATTCGCTTCCTTCCCAGGTTCTGGTGGATTTCGTCTCCAGGGACTGGTTCAGCGTTGTGTATTTAAACAGGATGGATCCCCTTAACATACTTAACATACTTCCTACAGTTAGGATAGCAAGAGCCGGGGTGATGCTGGGAAAATCTCCTCTGGGGGGCTGGCTTGACCCAAAACCAGGCTACGTGAATTATTAAAGGTTTCGTTTAATTTCTCAGAGGAAGTGAAAGCAGTCGTGTGTGCACTTACAGAAGAGTCTGGAGCATCTCTCTCAGAACAACAGACACACAGCATCTCCAGCAATGAAACCCCCAATGAACTGCACAGTAGTAGTTTTTTTGAGGGTTGGTAAGACCACAAACACTGAGATATTTAGAAACAAGAGCAGGTCTCATTTAATGATGTTAACAGGGGCAAATATAACAGTGTCCTACATACAGTATATATATATATATATATATTGCTCATCTCTTTCCATTACAGTTAGTAATGTTAACATAACAAGGGGTAGAGGAAGTCAAGCTTGTGTGGGGAAAAAACCCTTATCAAAGTTTTCCATAGTAAAAACACATCAGGGTATAATAAAGCACAGTGAAAGCATCACAACGCATAGGTAAGCACTGTAAAGACCAGACAGGTATGGTAAAACGTATTTTAAAAAAAACACAACAAACCAGGGTATACTATGGCAAACGCATAGTGTAAGCATACAGGAATTGCATGTATAAATACCATGCAAATGTACCGTGGTAAACTTCTATAAGGGATGGCAGCATCGCCTAGCAGTGTGTATTGGGTTATACCATTGTGGGGGTCAGTCTGCCAGCATCAGCTTTGCCCCCCAGTATTGAACTATTGCAATGCAATTGTGGAGCCATTGCATTATCATTGAAGATCTTTAAGAGGTCATTTATGCATTGGTTTCTTTTGCATGGTATCTTTTCTGTATCATCACTTCAAAATTATGCTATGAATATGAAGGAACGCAATACATTTCCCAGCAGAGTTTGCTACAATATTCCAATATTTAACCCAGCACAACCCTTATGTAAATCCCCCATATTAAAAGCATAGCAAAGTGCAATACAGCACAGTGAAAAGCATGGGGGAAAAACTGCAGAAATACGGTGCACATTCATCAAGGTAAACTTTTATGAGAAATAAATGAATGAGAAATACCTGCATGTTCACAGTATCCACTCCTGATTAATCTTGAAGGCAGATCCGGATACCTGGAAACAAAAAACGTTTCATTTCTAAAATCATTATCCACTGTTTTGTGTTTCAATTTGTCATGTTAGAAAACCGCCATACTTGAGTCTCCTAATACCATTATCTATTGGAGCCCTGAAAGGCATGACTGGGTGTGTGAAGGGCTATACAGTACAGTAGGCTGATCAAATCAATTCCCTGTGGACTCTTGGTTCAGTAGGGTTATCCAATAAAAATGCTATGCCCTCCAGGTTGGAGTTCAGTCGGCTCATGTGAACTCCCAGCTTTGCTGCCCATGAGAAAATCTGTGCGCAGTTCAAACCATTCACAGTCAACATGCCTACAGGATGCTGGCCCTCGGGGGACATGATGCTACTTACAAGAAAATGAGACCCTTCTGTCACATGTCATTTCCACAGTTTCTGTTTTCAATAGTGCAAAACTGTTGGTTGCTGTGCGGGGCAGTGCGGCTCCAAGCAGCGTCATTGGTCTTCAACTCCTAGAGTCCTGGGTTCAGGGCCGGATTAACCTATATGCAAATTACGCTATAGCGTAGGGCCCCCCAGCAGAACTGGGGCCCCCGCGAGGTCGCCATTTGTTTGGGGCATTTTACAAAAATTGTATGCAGGCGGACGGGCCCACACACACAGGAAAAGAGGCGCACAGAAGCTTGCTTTTGTAATTTTGTTCTTTTATGACGGCTATGCATTTCTTTCTCGATTACAGCACACCTGGTCTCTGAGTCTCTCACACAAGCAGCTTCCTGCTAATGTACAAACAATACCAAATGCCTCACGCGCTCTACCTCCTGGGAAAGATACGTCCCTAGTCCTACTATGTCAGAGGCATCAGGATGAAATGTATGAATCAATTTATTTCAGTTTTAGGGCCACCTGTCCGGTCTCAAATGTGCACAGTATGCCTCTTTACATTTCAGAAAAAATAAAACATTGTTTTTGTTTTGCTCTCTCTCTCTCTCTCTCTCTCTCTCTCTCTCTCTCTCTCTCTCTCTCTCTTCTGCTATTGCATATATTAGCTGATGGACTTTCTGGTAAACTAATAAAACAAATGAGCTTTATGATGGGCTTGTTTGTATCCGAATATCTCACAGGGAGCTCAAAGCAACTCACGAACACACATGAGTCTCAACGGGGCTGACGGACCCCCCTGTAGTGTATGAACTATCCTTAAGAGTGCAGAAAATATAAACCGTGGTCACAGCACTGTATTGGTGCATAACCATAGAACTGTGTAAGAACAATACAGGCTATGTAATAACCGCAGACAGATGGACACACTGATGACATTTCTCACATTTTCATATGGCAGCTCCTGAATTATAAAGTGCACAATCACATTGAATACAAAAGCTTTTTTTTAAAAAACAATAAAAGTGCCTAATTTTGGTTTGAAACTGGAAAATGAATGGTTACCATGCACAGGCATGATGGAAAATACCGTACAGTGACTGCATCTGTATTTGTCACCTTATTTTTTTGTGCAAACTCCATGGCCGAAAATGTATTTAAGAAAAATAAAACCGTGCTCAGTTCTTCTCCAAGCTGTGAAAGAGCGGGCTGGAAATGTCCGATCCGTTCCAGCAACTACCCTGCTCTGCTCCAGAAACTACCTGCTCTGCTCCAGCAACTACCCGCTCTGCTCCAGCAACTACCCCACTCCGCTCCCCCGCTCCATATACAATTGGCTCGCTCCACTCTGCTCACACTTTCTGTCCCCATATTAACCAATATACCAATAACACCATTCGCCATAATATGCATAGGGCCCCCAAAATATGGGTTATCGTAGGGCCCCCATGTCGAATCCGGCCCTGCCTGGATCCGATTGTTACTTCTTGCACACCACTGAATTATTAACCCTTATGAAAGTGTTCCGTGGTGTACCGTGTTTAAATCATAGCACAGTTCATATGAAGCAAGACCGGTGAATTGTGCAGTTTGTCCATTACAAAATCAATACAAGATTCAGCACAAGATTCAGAGAGGAGAGAGAGAGAGACGAGAACGAACAGAGAGAGGCCCAGGGCTGAAAACACTAGGAGGGTGGGGTGGAGTCCTTCGTGTCAGTGTTAAGGCACATTGGCCTTAGCAGAGCATTGTGGGAAAACTCAAAAAATGCACCTGCCTGAAACGCATCTGGCTGTAAGCGGTGCCATCATCACAAGCACTAAAATAGATTTGAATTACCGACAACAATGATAAGAAGAAAGCAAAAAACACATAAATAAATAAGAAGTGAAAACGTATTTTTGCTCGGAGGGGTTTCGTTATACAAAGGATTCAAAACCACAGCTGTGTTATCTTAATGATGGAAGGAGACGGTTTCTTGCTGTGTACGGTTATTACAGATTAATTTCATAACAGCGGAGAGAGGGTAAGAGACAGTTAGACCACAATATTCACTCATCAAAGAGGAAGCCTGCATGTGCACCTGTACAGTCTGTTGCACTTAAAAACTACTGCTGTTTTGCATCACCCTATAGAATGAACTCATTTTGCTTCATAAAGTCGATTGAAACCTGCTGAATAATGTTATGTTAAAGTATTGAATTGCACACCGCTTTGTAGTTTTCCATATACTTAACGAAAAACTGACACTTGAAAAAAGTGACATTTCGAAATCTAACATGAAACACTGCTGTACTACCATCATGGCTTCCGGTAGACTTTTGTGAAATCATTTTGTAGTTTATTTGATTACATGATGTTAAATCCTAAATTTCTAGGCGATGCTAAACTTTTGGCCATAGCTGTACACACACAAACCTCAGAATGCTTTCGGAGACTAGTCTATGATAGAAGTTTGGAGAAGATTTGTGATAATTATCATGTTCACCATGTAGAGTTTGACAGACAGACAGACACACAGATGGACGTTGTTTGAACCAGGACCTTAACTAACTAACAAACCTGTCCTTCAAGCAATGAAAAGCCTCTTGCTAGCCTTATGTGACTCTACCTTTGTCTTGGCACTTGTTTAAATAAAACAGGGCTCTTTGACGTTAAGCGTGCCCTGTCTTGAAGCTAATCAAAGAGGCCGGGAGTTCTGCAGTGAAGGGCCAACATGTGCAAATGACTTGAGTGTCAGAAAAGCAGCGATAGCAATCCATGGTCCTCGCTTCACATACTGTAGTATACCTTCATCATTATACGTAACCTGGTTAAAGAAATGATCACTAATGCTTACACAATAAGTTGCTAAGTAGATGTATCATTATTATTATTATTTATTTCTTAGCAGACGCCCTTATCCAGGGCGACTTACAATTGTTACAAGATATCACGTTATTTTTACATACAATTACATTATGTTTTACACATTATTTTTACATACAATTACCCATTTATACAGTTGGGTTTTTACTGGAGCAATCTAGGTAAAGTAGCTTGCACAAGGGTACAGCAGCAGTGTCCCCCACCTGGGATTGAACCCACAACCCTCTGGTCAAGAGTCCAGAGCCCTAACCACTACTCCACACTGACACTATCCCCCGGATTGCATCACCCACCCATCCGTGGTTATCCCAGGACCTCAAAATAAGTGATTGATTCAATCCTGAGGGATTCCACAGTGCTGTAAAATGCTCTAAAAATAATCCAGCTGTAGTTTATCCAGCCGTGGTATGGGTGGATCGAAATCAGCCCCTCGATCCCTCAGTAAGTAATAAATGTGCCAGATGCATGTGATGAAATTTGCAGCGATGTCCGTGTTTAGTTTACATGATCCACCTCTGTACCAGTAAAACTATGAAATCACTACAGTGACATGGTGGGATCATTTAATATATGATTAAATATATGAGCATGCACCTTGGCAACAATATTCTGCGCAAACTGCAATCTGCAAATGAGAGACAAATGGACGAATCAACCCTTGAGGAGACAAAAGCATAAATGAACTCCTCAGTGTCTCGCTGATCCCTTCCACGTAGATTTTTCACATCCCAGTTGTTGTAGGGATTGCTTCATCATGACAAAACACATACTCTTGAGACTGTGTATCCATCATGATGAATATGGCTGACTTGTTCAGACTGTCATATGACCATTTTCCCAGCTGCAAATACAGTACCAGATGCAGCTGCTAATGTTTAAGTTTTTTTTTCAAGTAAACGCCTAATTTGCAATTATCAAAAGTGGGCCCTTTTCCAAAACAGCAATTTTGTTTTCCTTACCGCAAATGGGGGAACTATATTTGCTGCTATCAAAACATAGTGCTTGTGACCTGAGATTTTGTTTGGCGAACATCCCGCGCTTCTGAGGCTGTTTTTGAGAAATAATAAAAAGCCTTTCTCAACAAACCGCGTGGTGCTTTGTGTGTTCACATAAAATCCCACGTCAGAGAAACGAAAATAGAAAAAATAGAGGAAAAAAAAGATAAGCGAGGTTCAAATTGCTACCTGCTTTCCTAGCTTTCATTATCTTTTGGAATACTTTTCTCCTACTTTTATTACTGCTTAAATATTCTCTTTAAAATCTCTTATACTAGGCTCTTATACTCACTCAGCAGCCTCCCTCTGCTCTGACCTGGTGAAGCAGAGAAGATTAGGCTATTATACTCACTAAACAGCCTCCCACTGCTGTGTGCTGGTGGAGCATAGGGAGGAGTTCTCTACTGGTTTTACAGCTTCACTCTACTGTGTACTGGTGGAGCAGGAAAGGTAGGATATACTCACTTAACAGCTTCTGGTGCTGTGTAATGGTTTGGCGTCCCAGCCCAGTGAACTGAATGGAAAGGAAGGGCTGGACTTGAACCAGTGACCTCATGACAGCCCCGCCGCCACTTCAAAAGGGGTTAGATCTTCAAAGGTTGTATTGTAATTATAAAGCACCTCAGAGCTGGTGTGCGACTCATGGTTGGAGTTATGGGAGGCTTGGTGGTCCAGTGGTTAAAGAAAGGAGCTTGTTACCAGGAGGTTTCAGGTTCAATCCCAGCTCAGCCACTGTGTGTGACCCTGAGCAAGTCACTTCACCTCCTTGTGCTCCGTCCTTGGGGAAAAAACTGAGGTCCTGTTGCAAGTGACTCTGCAGCAGCAGTTGATGCATAGTCATCCCGTAATAATATCACTGCAGGCTGCAAGGAGGCATTATTTCCAGTGTTTAATTTTGGGTCCATCATTTTACTGCATTTATGTACTCTGTATATATAAACCTGAGGATGATGGGAAGACAACGGCTGCAGAGGTAATCAATATGCACAATAACCCAAATGTTCCTGTCAGGACAGCTGAGGTAGTCTGCACCTCCGGTCACTCTTACTGACCTTAAGGTTAGGGTTTGGGTGTTTGGAGAGGATTATTCATTGTTTTATTAATATGATAACCAATCAGAGTGCAGTGTCCTGACAGGAACATTTGGTAGTACCTTTATAAGGACAGCTGTCGGTACACTAAGACGGAAGTGTGGTCAAGTCACGTGACCTCCGCTTATGCTTCAGTCCCAGCCCTGAGGCGACACGGGGGCTGAGTCCAGTTCCCATCAGAGGAAAGGACCTTTTGTGTGTCATGTGACGTGTGGTTTCACCCGAGAGACTGCTGTGATACCAGTGATTATATTTTAAACATACCCCTCCCTCCCTAAACCTAATATAACCAACACCGAGACAACGTTGATTTTGATCTCAGATCCACCTAGGGGGGGTTAAAACGGAAAACAGGGGAGTTTTAAAAAAGATTCCAAAAATCTGAGAAGATACATCCAATCACAGCAGTCCCTGAGCTGAAACCACACCCTCGGTCCCTCCCCGAGACCGTTTCCTCTGGAACTAGCCTTGCTTGTGATACTAAGTAGCCAAAGCAATGGGATCCAAGCATGAAATGTGCAAACAATTTAATCAATGTGGCTAAAAAAAAAAAAGAACCTCCCCTTTAAACAGTTTTTAAAAAAAAAAAACTAATTCTTAACCCTAGCTAGTTTACAATAAGTACTACGGTTTGGACAAGCACACTCTTCTGCTGTTCACATTCCATTCACATAGTTGAGTTCACAGAGCTCAGTGCATTGTACTATCAGTAAGAAGGCCTTGTCGACAGTCCAGTTTGTGTTTATGCCCCCCCCACAAAACAGCGACCAAAATAACTATTGCCCAACTTGTGGTTCAAGAGTGCACCACTGAAATGATGTCACCGGGTCCTTTTATCAGTCACGTGGGAGAGACCTGTCTGATAAGACCTTCAGTTTAGCCTAGTCCGTATTGATCTGTAATCCAATAGCTGGACCTAAGTAATGGCCTTGACAACAGTGGATAGTGCAGCAGGACATGTCAAAAATATCTGGATGTATGGCTGTGGCTGCGTGCGGCGTATGTAGGTGGAATACTGCGCCTCTCAAAAACTTTCTCTACGGAGGAAAGCAGGGGGCTGGAGGGCGGGTTATTAAATATCTCACGTTCAGCTTCCACCAAGGGAGCTGCTGGTGAAAGCAAAACATCTGGATTAGATTTTCTGCCAGAAGAAAAAGAGCGAGACAAAGAAAGAGAGAAGGAAAGACGTTTTCATTGGCTGTAGTAGTAACACACATCGAAGGGGGAGCGGTTTTAAATACAACAAGGTTTTCATACGCCTGGTGGAAAAATGCGTTAATACTGCACAACTCAGAGAGGCGGGTTCCGTGTGTGAAAAGGATTGCTTTGCTCAATACAGGATTGTTTGGGGGATTTTTAATAAGGGACAACAGATTTCAACATTTGGAAAAGCAGCATATTGCATAGCTAATTTTTTCCTCTATTTTTTTAATACGAAATGACTGCGCAAGGCGCCACAACTGCGTAAACGAGAACATTTTAATGACATTTATCATTAATTTGCGGTTGGGACATTTTCAGATTTGTTGTACTTTGACTTACACTGCATTTGGATTCCGTGAAGTTTCAAGTAAATAAACGACGTGCCTGGACGATTTAAAAAAAAAAAAAAACCTTTTTCAAGCTGTGTTGAAATGTTATAATAACCCTGAACGATCAACCTGGAGTTAAGAAATCAAACAAGAGAAGACTTCTCGAAAGAGTAAAAAACTAAAATACTAATAATCTTTGGATTACAAATTGCAATACATGGGGTAAGCGTGCATCCATGTTTTATTATTATTATTATTATTATTATTATTATTATTATTATTATTATTATTATTATTATTAAATACATCGATACAAAAGTGCATGCCGAATTGCAATGTATTTTTTAAATTTATTATTATTATTATTATTATTATTATTATTATTATTATTATTACATTAATAGTTAGACCTCAGACTGTCAGTTGCTGGCATCACCTGCGTTGTGAGAAGCGCCACTGGATCGGTCTAATACAACTTAACACACAAATCGACTATATTTTAATAAACGGAGTTCCTATGCAGATTTTCAGAATGCAAAAGAACCGACAGCCGCCTGAACAGAAGTTCAAATCATATTAATATACAATAGCTCGTTCATTTTCAGCACCAGTGTGGCTGTTTAAATTAGAGAACCCTTTCCAACGTGTTTTAAAAGGGTTACAAAGGTCGCTTAAAAACTGTTCTTAACAAAACAGCTCTTAAACCAGTCCTTATAGTTCTCTTTTAATATGTGTGTAACCTCAAGTCGATTACCAGAATGCATTAACAAGCAGGTGAAACGTGTCTGTTTGTCTGGTTACTGGTGGGCGGTTGTCACAGTTAGCCGTATAAATAATGCACCTGCAATATCATTCTACAGATGTGTAACAAGAGGGTTCCTGTGTTGTAGAACCAGGTGATGGGACCCTCATTGTATAGACTGGCTGTATAGAACCATTCTAGAACCACACTGAACAATAGTGGCATGTTTGAGGCATCGAACCGGTGACGCACAGACGTGTTGGGGCTTGTGAAATGTGATCACTAAACAGGGACACTACAGCAACACATCCACGGTGTGGAAAACACAAAGCAAACATCTTGCACGTTAAGTAGGCGTCGGCTCACGCACACCTCTTTAATAAAATAGGTAGTACTGGGACCAACGTGTTTATTTTCGTATGCAAATATTCTTACAAAAATTTTTTTTGTTATTAAATAATTATTTGATTTTTGCCTCATTTTATAAGCTGTGCGTATCTATCCCAGCACTAATAAGAGACACAGGCAGGGCAACACACAATAATGGACAAGGCATCTGACCCTGAATCTCTGTTGTGGTGCTGAAAATATATTTCATGTGGCAGCAAAAAATAAAATAAAAAAAGTTGCAAGGCTAACCACCAGCTATAAATACCTTTAAATATCTTTTACGCATGGAAAACAAATCGCCCACAAGAAACACTGGTTGGAAGGTTGATGTTAGGGTGCAGCCAGCAGCAGCGTTGTGACACAAACCAGTCTGCTAAAAAAAAAAAAAAAAAATGTAAAATTGAGTTCAGGGAAACAAATGATCCTCTTGACGATGTTCTGCACTGAATGCGCAAACCACAGCTGTCTGGATTTGGACGCCACCATGAGTCCTGCAGCCTGAAGGCTCTTGTGTGATGACACCAATAGTCTCCCTTTAGAAGAACATGTTAATGTGATTGTAACAGAATAATCCCATGCGTTTTACCTGTTCGGCAGGTGCTGTATATTTGTATCTGACTTGAGCTAGTGCGTGTTTTGTCCGTGTTATTAATAATGATAAATAGCCAGCTAGGTAAAGGCAGCTCTGAAGGACTCCAGCGTGTCCGATCTGACAGCTGCGCTAGGCAAGGAGCGTCTGCAGACCCACTCACTCCCAGCAGCCTAAGACAAGCAGACGCCTTTATCCAAGGCGATTTACAGAGACTAGGGTGTGTGAACTATGCATCAGCTGCAGAGTCACTTACAACTACGTCTCACCCGAAAGACGGAGCACAAGGAGGTTAAGTGACTTGCTCAGGGACACACAATGAGTCAGTGGCTGAGGTGGGATTTGAACCGGGGACCTCCTGGTTACAAGCCCTTTTCTTTAACCACTTGACCACACAGCCTCCTCAGTGGTGTAGTGGTCAAAGAAGATGAAAAAGTGTGTAAACTGACTGTCCTGTTTGGTGCTCAAGGCCAGGCGGTTGGTTGGTAGGCACTAAGGGCGTGCAGAATTGTTAAATGTGCCTGAGTCACTTTATACATTTCGATATTTTAAAATTGGAATATGCTTTGCCTTGGAATAGCCATGATCACAGGAGCGAGTAAATGCTTTATTCCTTCAAAGGAGATATTTTCCCCCCAATTGAGAAGTGGGTAAGGTCAGTTTAGCCTTGACTACAGCACTGGTATTCGGACACTGGCCTTGTAGTAGAAAACAAACAGAACAGATGAATACTACGGACAATTTAACTTGTGCAGCTTGAGAAGATAGCATAGTGGCATGCAAAAGTCTAGTTGAATGGCTCCAGACTACAACTTAAAAGTGTTTGCTAAAAAAAAAAAGAAAATGAATTTGATTATACAGGTGAAAACAGCAGACAAGATCTCAAGCTTTGCTTTTCTGACAGCGCACAGTTTCTGATGATGAAAGCCAGTGTGAACCTGTAGCGTTGTCATTAGAATGTAACACAGTTGCCCTGGATATAACCGCAGATGTGGAGCCGATGGCGTTACACCTTCTTTATTTTCTTTTTTTCAATAGTTCCTTTATTTTAATTCCCCTAAAAGTAACTCCACCAATAGAACCACTATAAAACCCACTTCAAACCAGAAACAGCTTAAAACAATATCGCCAACACCTTGACTAATGTCAATTGCGCTATGAATGGTTCCCTATATGCAAAACAGGCATTTTGCAAGTAATAACTGTATACAGTACAAAGAAGTGTGAAAAGTTTGAGAGGAGAAAAATGGCAGGAAAGCATTCAGACAGCACACGGAACAGGGGAATCCCTGACCAGCAGTCATGTGGTGCCATGCTTGCCTGACATTGGAGGCTGGCTGGATGCCATTGGTTCTTAACAAGGGTACCCGGCGTGTCACTGTTTAATGTGTTTGGCTCAGCGGTGAGACTCTTAATCTTCAGTTCCGCAGTGAGATTTGATATCATTGAAATCAGCGGTGTTAACAAATCCCATTTTACAATAGAGTCTCCGCCTCCCTGGGCCAGTGTTCCACCCGCAGTTGGGTCAAAAGGCAATATCCTTTGTAATTGATTTCCTTTGTGTATATATATTTGCATCACCCAGAATTTTAAGGGATGAGATATAATAAAAGTTAAAAAAAAAAACGATCTGAACATTTATTTAACGTCATGTAATCAAAGAAACTACAAAATGATATTGCAAAGGTCTACCGGAAGCCATAATAATAGTACAATACTTCATGTTAGATTTCAAAAAGTGGATAACTTTTGTCAGTTTTTGGTTAAGTATATGGAAAACTACAAAGTGAAGCGGCGTGTAATTCAATATGTTAAGGTAAAATTATTCAGCAGGTTTCATTCGAATTTATGAAGCAAAATGAGTTCATTCTATAAGGTGATGCTAAACTTTTAGCCATAGCTCATTCTCTCTCTCTCTCTCTCTCTCTCAAGCACAATTTTTAGAATTTTTTTAACAGTTTGTGAAACTGCTCTGCCAGAACTGAGGCTCCAAATACAATACAATACAATACAATACAATACAAAACAATACAATACAATACAATACAAATGTATTTTTATACAGCGCCCTCCCTTCACACCATGGCATCCCAGAGCGCTGTACAAAGTTTAAAACAAAACAAGAGAGCTCATATGTACAATACTCTTCAGCTACAACCAATAATAGACAAGCACATTCAAAAAAGTATGTTTTCAATTTAGACTTAAACTAATCCACTGTTTCAACTTGCCTAATGTCAACCAGAATCAAGTTACAAATAGACTTCAATTCATTCATCTGGCCAAAGTTTAAATCAATTATTTTTGCACAAGTGCATTTTTCTGCATCAGTAGAGTTAAAGGAAGATCGGTTTAACTGAAATGTAAGATTTGCATATTTTGATTCCCCCCCCCCCCCCCCCCCCGGTATGCATTTAAATAAAATGAACACAACTTTCTTTAAACTGAAAAACGAGACATTGTTCATCCATCAAGTATTGTAATCTGGATTTTAGAAACTAAATGTGAACTTTGTGCATGCTTTCCTCTACTGCAGCATCAAACAGAGCAGTCGCTTATCCTTTTTACTCTGAAAGACAGCGGTTTTCTAGAGAATGTGGTTTTAGATGACACTGAGCATGGTTGCAACCTGAAACGGAATTCAGCTGCAGGTAACTGCTTGTTGGTGCACTTCTTTGCTTAACATTTAAACCAACGTGACCACAGCTTCACAATAACCCAGGCTACCGTTTCTCTTCATCTTATCAAAGCTTATCCCTTTCATTTTCCCCTCTCCCAGTTTACCGTGATTCTCCCTGTCTTTGAATGTGCTTTACCACACAGCTTGGTACAGTGCTTCCCTAGTGTATGCTTTACCATGCTTTCAATGCACCTTTTTATGCTTGCACTTACTACAGTCATCTTTTACTCTATAAGGGGTGCTGTGGGACTTTGTAATTGCTGAAAAATGTTGGGCTTATGGGGATAAGGGAGTTAACTGTGTTTGCGTGCAAAGATGAATCTGTTGCTTTTCTTTTGCATGGACATGCATGCAGTGGTAAAATAAAGCCTGACGTTGTCATGTGCCTTTATTGTTTCATTTTCAATTAAGCTGAACGAAAAATAAAAAACTCAATACCTACCCATGCACTGCACTGTAAATGCAATTTAGGAGTATGCCAAACCTGGTGTCTGCAGTGCTACCTGCATTATAATTATATTACCTATGGAAGCAATTCATCTTCACTGCATATTATTATTATTATTATTATTTAGTCATTTTGCAGACGTTTCCAAAGAGACTTCCAGAGACTTGGGGGTGAACTATGCACCACAACTGCTGCTGCAGAGTCACTTACAGTAAGACCTCGGTTTAACGTCTCATTCAAAGGATATCACTGTGCAGCCACAGTAAGGTCATGCACTTTCAGTTCAGTGAAAATGACTTGACACAAATATCAATTCACTAACAGTGTGCTTTTCATCTTCAGTGCCCCCGGAACAACGCTGGCCTGCCAGCTGGTGTGTGGTAATCTTGAGTTTGTGGGGTGTTTCTTTCATTTTCCTTGTGCCACGAAAAAAAAAAAGCATAGTAACTTATCAGTGTGGTTTAATAAACTTGTAGTTCTCCACTCACTGTGTGCACGAATACATAAAAGCATAGGTAGACAACAAAAAAAAAACCCAGTAGAGAGATGAGTGCCGTTGCATAATGAAAGGGTTTCTGAAGACATGGCTAGGTTAAGGGTAAACCCTTTTTGCTCCTTAGGGAGCGTAGGTCATCCACTTTGATCCTCCATCTGGCTCTGTTTTGGGCTAGTTTCTCCAGCTTTCATTTAGCTCAGGACAACAGATCAAGACGTGCAATGATAGACGTACAGACTCGGATTAGGTAAAATAAAAACCCTTTTCTGCTTCCCTATAGACCCGGTACAGCAACCCTGGGTTTACTTGCGGCAACGCGAGTCACAGGGTAAAAAAAAGACTGAACAAACTGAGCATATCTTATCTAATACGGGACGTCCTGTATCTGTTTTTCAATCACTGCTCTTGCAATGCATTGGCCTTCATGCAGATAGCATTCGCGTTTCAAAACCTACATACTTCCACTGTGTGCTAATAGGCGTGGTAGTAAAATAACACAGATTATTGTTTAAGCCATGGATTTAACAAAGAGGTCGGGAAGCCAAATTAAGTTATTTGTTTGGACGACACTTCTCCAAACAGTTGAGGCATATTCAGATGGAAATAAGACTCCTGTTGCATAGCAGATTCACCCATTCCAGGTTCCAATATGAGCTTGATTAGCCACACTGTGTGTAGACGACAAGCTCTTATTAAACTAAAACCAGGAATGGATCAAACCACTATGTCTGAACTGGGGTCCCACTGGCCCACCATCCACACCTGCACTGTTGCCCGGCCTTCATACAGTGTCAGGTGGAGATGACTTCCTCTATACACATGCTCATGCACACATCTGTGCGTATAGCATGATTGTCTGGAGCGCTGAAGCCAGTTACAGATACAGGAAAGCTAGTCTTTCATTGAAAATGCTATCCAGTACATTAAGACAGTCAACAGAATGAAAGTAGGCCAGATTAGGTTGTTATGAGTTGGAAAGGAGTGGAGTGGAGTAGAGGGGAGGGGAGGGATGTTCAACCTTCAAAACTATCTATCAGCAGTCTGCCATGAAAATTGATATAGTAATGATTCTGTGGAGGACAGAATTACGACGACCTGACAGATTTTTTTCGTTAAAGAAAAGAAAAAGGTTTTACAACTTTAGAGAAAATAAATGGTGCAAACAAAATGTCTCCTTGCTCCCCCTCTTCCTTCTCCCCTCTCTCTCCCTCCCCTCTCCCTCTCCCTCTTCCCTCTCTCTCCTCTCCCTCCCCTCTCCCCTCTCCCCCTCCCCCTCCCCTCTCCCCTCTCTCTCCCTCCCCTCTCCCTCTCCCTCTTCCCTCTCTCTCCTCTCCCTCCCCTCTCCCCTCTCCCTCTCCCTCTCCCTCTTCCCTCTCTCTCCTTTCCCTCCCCTCTCTCCTCTCCCTCCCCTCTCCCCTCTCTCTCCCTCCCCTCTCCCCTCTCCCCTCTCCCCTCTCCCCCCTTCTCCCTCCTCAATAATGTAGAACTGTACAAAACAAAAAGGCAGTGGCACCCTAGAGAGAAAATATAAATAATAGACGCTGTTCTTTTTGGAACACCATTAAGAGCTCTTTAAAAACCAGGACTCCATAAATTAGAAATGTGGGACTCTTGACGTGACCCCAGACCTGCCTTTCCATGTATTTTACAGCCTCAGAAAAAGTTTCAGAAAGGACTCATTCATGGCCAACAATGCAGTACAATTATCTCTCTATGGGGGGACTTGAGGGAGCTATTAACTGAACGGGAATGATGCATGAAGACTCTTTGTGAAGGAAAGGAAACAGGATGCCTTGTGTATGACGGGAAAGGGAGGCACAAGACGCTCTTAACAAGAAATAAAAACACCCCAATAAAAAGAAAAAGGCTTTGTGGATGTGCATACACACACACACACACACAGGAGTCTCTGTTCAATTGATCTAATAAATGGCACATCTAAATACCATCGTTGTTTAAATCATTAAAATGTGACGACAAAGCCAGCATCTCCCAAGTGTCTTCTCTTCTGTGTTGTCGCCTATTTAAAACAGTGGAAGTACTGAGATCTGCCACTGTACAAAATCTATTCAATTTACACTTACAGCACTGTCTTTAACCCCTTAAGGTACACAATGAATTGAGCGCTTGTTGTTCAAATGGTTTCTTCTTAAAATTACATTTGAAAGCGGCTCGAGCATCACGAGGAGGAAACTGACCATCTGGATGACCGGATCCAACCTGTCAGTCCATTTTAAACCCTGTTTCGTGCACCTCACTGCAAAAATAAGAAAGTTTGGCATCATTTGTGGGACACTTATGTCCCTTGTGCCTTAAAGGGTTAAGATTTTGTCTTTTTTTTATCTTCTTAGAAAACTAATAAGCTTGTTATTTTTAGTGTAACTTAGTAAAGCTTGAAGAAAGCCTTCAAGTTTTTTTTTTGCTTGGGTGCAAATGAATAAGCAAAAAATTGTAAAAACCAAAAAAAAAAAAGAAGTTCTCAAAATGAAATGTCATGAGTTTGGTAACATGCTTGACAAATCCCACTCTTTTCTTTAAGGGAATATACCTAGAAAATGCATGACCAAAATTCCATGAACAAAACCACGGTGAATGTGCGACCTTGTGAATCAACAGACTGTACCACATACAGAACGTCCTTTCCAAAGCGTCTCCTCCATTCTTTAATAAAACAATGTTTTTGAAAGGACAAACACGAATCTTTACAAATGAGAGTGCTTAAGAGATCACTTCGTTGTTCGGTTCTAGTTCTGTAAAATGAACAGGGAGAACAACACAAGTAAACGCTTTGAAAATACGGCCCAGCGCATCTTTAAAAGGGGTATTTTCTTTCATAGAAACAGTGCTGCTTGTTTAAAAGGATGAATTACAGCGGACTCAACAGATTTTGCTAATGACAACAAATATCAGCTATGCTCTGTCAAATAATTACTCCGTTCTGAGTAGCTCCACGGCTATGTGCAGCTCTCTCTGTGAGATCAGGTTTCTAGTTTCATGTGTTTTAATTTCCCTCCCGTATCTTGATTGCAGACGTCTCAAGAGGAGGAAGGATCTTAGTCATTATTGTTCATGGTTTTTCTTTTTGAAGTGTTAACATTACCTTGGTACTCGGCAAAGTTTTCACAGTCTGTGTCATATGTTTATATAGAGAGATTATTATTATTATTATTATTATTATTATTATTATTATTATTACTAATAATGCTCATTGAAAATGCAGCGACTTCCCTTATAAAAGTTTACTACAGTAACTCTGCAAGGTCACAGTTTTCCCATGGTTATATTATGCACGGGTTGCCATGTTTCTTAACATGTTTTACGGTACCTCTCTAAGCTTTACAATGCTTACCTATACCCGTGCTTTCACTATTCTTGATTACACTGTGCTATGCTTTTACTGCGGTAAACCTTTATAAGGGTTAGTTTACCCTGATTTGTTTTTCAACATGCTTGACCTCTCTGTGCTTTACAATGCTTACCTGTGCCGTGCATGCATTGTGCTTTATTACACTTTGCTATGCAATACAATGGGAACACTTTATAGTGGATGTAACACTGGACTGAATGGCGGTCTGGTGATTTTGTCATGTCGACTTCTGTCCATTGAGAGCTAAATTGTGTCCACCAGCAGTGTGCTGGAGACATAACCAGCACCCATGTGCTAGACAGCTGGGGTGACTTTGGAGTTCAAAGCAGGAGATGGGGGGGGGGGGTGTTGACATCCTGGTCAAATTCCTGCACGGGTCAAAACTAAAAAAGCATCGCTGTGCATCGTTGAATTGTGATACTTCCTTTACATGGTCCATGTGCATTGTGATATATGGCACAGCAAAGAACAATTAGACTTGATTGAAGTCTTGAAAATCTGTAAAAGGAGTTGACACAGTTAAGACTGATGCATCACAGAAACCAGAACACAGCTAGGAAATTAAGTGGATACAAACGAAGGACGGAGAGTAGCGAGGGTGCATTTTTGGAATGGCCGTGTCGTTGTGGTCAAAATGGTTTAAATCTATCACAGTGAAAGCATGGTGAAGCAGGAATCAGGATAGATACAGCAAGTCACGCAAGCAATGGTATGACAGGTGCAATTGTTTTTTTTTTTAAAAGCGTAGCAAAACTGTGAAAAATTCCTTGGGCTTTCACCATGAAATTCTTTGCTGTACATTATGGTGCTGTGCTATGGTCAAGGTTGGGTGGAACACTAGTTTGAACGTATTAAGATGGCTTGTGATTTGTGTGAAAAACGAGAACAAAAAAAAAAATTAAAAAAGGGGCAGTTATAAATCTGAGCTGCTCCTGCTAACTAATGAGTTCCAGCTGCTGTGCTAAGCTACAGACACACCCTGGAGAGTTGAGACACAGAAAACAGGCTTCTCTTCTTCGCTTTATTTTCATATGGAAGTGAAGTGGGAATAGTTTTACACTTTGACCGAATTCCATTCTGACCAACAAGTACAGAAAATTTGAGAAGTCTGGGATTCATTTAATGAATTAACCAGCAGCTGATTAGTAACTGTTTAGTTCATCAAAAACAGCCCCCCCCCCCCCACCCCCCCCCAACAAGGAAAATGAGATCACCTCCCTTTTAAATGTTTGTCATGTTCTGTCATGTCGCATGCACAGAATAAGAATTGGAAAAGCATGCTGAGCTGCAGAATTACTGTACCCATGTAGGTTAGTGTTCACTCCTGGGGGTATTTGCATTGTGTTCCCCATGCCTTCTTTGGCACTCTATGTCAGTTAGATAAGCGTGTGCGGACACATCCCAAGTCAAACAGCTTTATACCAAGCCAGTGTATCCCCATCAGGCACTGTCTGCACAATTGTACCATGTTATGTTTCCTATCTATGTATCTATTTTATGGCAGGGCAACTTCTTGAACTCCATAGAGTTCACACAAACTGTTTTAAAATTTCTCAAAAATGAAATTAAACATGAGTGACAGAAAGGGAGATTACAAATGGTTAATCAGAACAGTCAGTCTTTTTCCAAGCCGTGGGGGTTTGCAAAGATAATGGGATAGAGCTTCTTGCACTTGGGACTGTTTACAAGAAATTGCAACATACCTTTTGGCATTCTCTTTCCAGAGGCCGATCTGTAGTCTACAATCTGTTTATATCTGCAGAGTGACTCAGTGGCATGCGCTTCAGAGCAAACAAACTGGGACTTAATGAGAGTGTTGCAAAAGCACCCTTAAACCTTGACTAACAATCTGGATGTGCTTATCAGCAGGAGCGCCCATTGAACCGCCTGTCCAATGAGGGATGGTGTAGTTGAGATGGTAAAAGTTATTGGTGTAACTGGATTTTATTGCATGCATTGTGTGCTTCTGCTTGGCTGAGACGATCTTTTTTCAACGGATTACAGGAAACTATAAGTGGATGTTTGCTTCCCCTTCACTCCAGTGAAGCACAGCAGTGGGGTTATCTGGCTCTGCTGCGTTCATCGCCAGCTTTGCAGCAAGAGAAGGCCTTGTAATTTTGATCCTTGTGCAGGCTCTAATTGCACGGCGTCCTGAGGAAGCACAGAAGAACGGCATGTTCATATTTCTCTGTCACGCAGAAAAAGGTAGATTGCAGTCCTGTACGAACCCCCACTATTAAAGGGATATTTTACTACAAGAAGGATCAAGCAAGCAAGTTATATGGTGTGTGGGTCGCTAAGCTATTCAAAGTCGGGGCAGTGAGTCGGAGCACTTAAAAGAGCATGCAGAAGGTAACACAATGGCAATCTTTATATAAGATTTATCTTCATTTTTCACACAACGCATTTAAAATGAGTCACTGGAAGGAATGCAGAATTTTCAACAGGAATAAAATGTTACTTAATTTAATGGAAAAAAAATGAATCATTTATAGTGGAGATCATCTTTTAAGAACCAGTCATTATTTCAGGATCCTTATTATCCTTATAAAAAAGTTTCTTCCAAAAACTATTAAATCATTCAATAGCGCTGAATTGATTTTTGAAGACATTGAAAAAAAGACTTCTAGTCGATTCATGTGACATTGAATGCTAGTTTCTTGTAGTATCGGTTTACCATGGCATATTTGCACTGTGTTTGAACCATGGTTATACTCTGGATATACCATAGTTTACCGTTTTTTTTAATACACTTTAACATGCATCTCAGGGCTTTACAATGCTTACCCATGCTTTAACATGCAGCTATGGACAAAAGTTTTATCTAGCATTTTAGGAGTGAGAAAAACTATATAAACATAATTTAGATCTTGTGTTTAACATCATGTAAATCAAAGAAAACTACAAAATGGTCCGCAAAAGTCTCGCCATAATACTAGTAGGCTACAGTAGTGTTTCATGTTAGATTTCGAAAAGTCACATTTTTCAGTATCTGGAACACTACAAAGCGGTGTGTAATTCAATATGGTAAAGTAACTTTATTCAGCAGGTTTCATTCGACTTTATGAAGTAAAATTAGCTAATTCTACAGGGTGACGCAAAACTTTTGGCCAGAGCTGTACTTTGACTAGTGGCACACTTATTTATTTATTTATTTATTGCCAATTATTTTTATTATTTTCTCCCAATTTGGAATGGCCAATTATTTTTAGGCTCAGCTCACCGCTACCACCCCTGCGCTGACTCGGGAGGGCTAAGACGCACACACGCTGTCCTCCGAAGCGTGTGCCGTCAGCCGACAGCTTTTTTTACGCTGCGGACTCACCATGCAGCCACCCAAGAGCTACAGCGTCGGAGGACAACGCAGCTCTCAGGCAGCTTACAGGCAAGCCCGCAGGCGCCCGGCCAGACTACAGGGGTCGCTGGTGCACAGTGAGCCGAGTACACCCTGGCCGACCTAACCCTCCCTCCCCCCGGGCGACGCTCGGCCAATTGAGCGCCGCCCCCTGGAAGCTCCCGTCCTCGGTCGGCAAAGGAATAGCCTGGACTCGGACTCGCGACATCCAGACTATAGAGCGCATCCTGCACTCCACACGGAGTGTCTTTACTGGATGTGCCACTCGGGAGCCCCATTGCTGTGGCACACTTTTCTCAGGGTGTGTGTGGTTGGCTCAGTGTCTCGGTTAATTTAGGTCACCTGTAGTAACTATATCACCCTGCATCTAGGGCAAACTCGTGATGGTTTGTGGTTTTGATTGCCTTTCGACATGCTTCCCCAAAAAATAATGTCACTCAAAACGACACCTCAAACTGGCTAGAGCCATGTGTCAGAAAGCGGTGGTTTGGAACGGTAAAGCTGAAAAAACGCAGACTGAACAGGGCCCACAATGTGTTTTAATAAGCATTAGGAGTCTTAGCCGGATGGGAAACGTTTAGCATTTTGCCTTAATGATTTAATGTGATCAGAAATATGCAGGTGAAATCCAGGATGTTGGCCTTAGTTTTCTACAGTAGTAACTATAAAGTTTGCTTATTTCATATTCAGTGTTTATTCATAGTCCAGTCCATATGCACGTTAATAGCGCAGTCATTTATTTTAAACTCTGGTGGTGTGCTTATTGTGACGGGTTAACAATTTCAAAATATGTTCATATTTAAACGTGCGTGATATCAAAGTTTAAGCGTTTAGGAAATTAAACAGATGTTTTAAGACCTTCCAGCGCGAAAGCACAGTACACTCCTAACCCTGGTAGTCAGAACACTCATAAAAATGTGTGCCAATAGCAGTTACAGAAATCAAACTTTATTATCATAATTCCGTAAATAATTCACAGCGCTGCACAAGAATCGAAACTCTTTTTTACTGGTCCGATTCTCGTGAGGGTTACAAAGTAGATATTCCGTGACAACCTGTATCTTTAATACCAAAAAATGCACAAAGCGATTACTGTATATATGTTTTGTATGGTATAGATTACGATCAGCACTCTAGACAAAACACGTATCCTGTACTCCCTGCTAAGTAAGCCGATACTGCCACGTGGAGTTGATGATGTAATGGGGGGTGGGGTTAAAGATCCCGCCCCCCATTGTGTAGTATTCTCATTCCCATTCCAGAACTCAAAGTCAGTACTTTGGTTTCCCGATCCCGATGCAAACTTGTGAATCAGTCATGTCAGGAGGTCATAGAAATCTGTGCACATTTCTGTTGGCAAACGCTTAATGGTTTACAGAAAAATACACACAAATAGCCTTTGAAACTTGGGAGGTCGGGTGGGTTTTGGGAAGTGCTTAATCACCGCTGCCGGTTTCTGCATCTGCATCCATCCCACTTACACATGACTGATAAACTAACAACTAAGTGTTTGTGGAATAGAAAGGGAATAAGCCAGCACAGATTCAGGATAACTCAGTATATGTTAGTAATGTTTTGTTTTTAAATAGGTTTATAATACTGTTTTTTTTTTTCGTGGGTTTTTTTTGGAAATGGTTTAGTACCCTACTGGTCTTATTCTTTCTTAATAAAAAAATGTTCAGTGCTTTAGGGTGGGATACCTGATCTTGTCCACTTCGGCCACTAAAACCACAAGCACTAAAAATTAGATATTAAATATATATAAAATTAGATATTAAATATATATTATTTATTTTTTAGCAGATGCCCTTATTCAGTGCGACTTACAATTGTTATAAGATATCACATTATACAGATATCACATTATTTTTACATACAATTACCCATTTACACAGTTGGGTTTTTACAGGAGCAATCTAGGTAAAGTACCTTGCTCAAGGGTACAGCAGCAGTGTCCCCCACTGGGGATTGAACCCACGACCCTCCAGTCAAGAGTCCAGAGCCCTAACCACTACTCCATATTTTTTTTTTTTTTTTTTTTCACCCCTCGGAATAAATACATTAATAAACAATACGGCTCCCAGCTACAGCGTTATGAAAGGGAGCACTGTAATATTAATCTATGCTGTTTGAGCTGCACAAAGTCGTGTCTGAAAGGGGCAAGCTGCAGCTGTCTTGGCCCACAGCGACCTCACAGAACACACAGTCCTGATAAAGACCACTAATAACAAGCCCTTCTCTGGCTAACTTAGCAGAAGATTTCATTAACGAACACTGAAGAGATAAACCCTCCACTCCTCCACTCCTCCACTCCTCCTCCTCCAGGGTCAAAGACAACAGGACACACTGGAGAGCACAAAGCCCTGTCAACACGATACACAGTGCTGCTGAGGGGGGAAAAGGGTGGGGAAGGGGGGGAAGGGGAGGAAGGGGGGGGATTGAAGAGAGGGAGGTTAAGCAGAGGTTTAGCATTTACTGGCTCTTCAATTCATATGAGTCAAGAAACAAGTTCTCTGGTCTAGGAAAAGTGACACTTATGAGCCATGAATAAATATATAAAGACAAGTAGCTTTCAAGGTAGGGTGGTAGAAAACAGTAACTATAGAATTATGGGTAATCTGGATATGCAAATATCAGCATTACAAGAGCCAATCAAATCGTGTGAAAGTCTACATTCACAGCGTTTTAGAAGTCAAAGCACAGCAACTTGCAGGCGTGTTTCGTCCTGTTTGGGGCTCATCAGTGCAGCATATGCATTAATTAATCCTAGACACACTGAAGGACTTTAAAACCTGTGAAGTATGCAAATATATTTGTAAAGATCAAAGTGAAATCGCAAAAAGAGAAAGTAAACATCCACACACAAAGCAAAACTAAAATGCGGTGTACACCACACAGGGTGGCAAACCAGGATAAACTATGATCAATGCATTGTATAACCACGGGGAAAGCGTAAAGCGTGGGAAAACTGCAAATCTACTGTGCAAATATATCGTGGTGCTCAATTCTGGTGCCACTGTATTTATTTTGCATTTTAAATAGCAAATCATTTTTTTGAACAGCACATGTTTGTTTGTTTGTTTTTTGTAACTTTGCACACATTGCCACCCGGTGGTATAATTATTATTATTTTTTTTTTCAAACTGTGATTCCTTTAAGAGCAGTTATACCACAGTGTTGATTTTTTTATTTGTAATGTTCCCGTTGATTAAATATTGTGCTTAATCTTTTAATGCGATGCAATTTTTATTTCAATACAAGCTATTCAAATAATGTTTGAAAAAGCATTTAAGCAAATTCTTTAGAAACTTGTTAAAAAAAAAAATTAGCAAAGGAAAGTGTGGCACCGTACTATGTAAAGTTACATTTTTATACTCCACAAGAAACTTAAATAGTTGTCATAACAAACAAACAATCAAAAAAACTTAAATACACCTTCCTTTGTATGACTCGTAAAATAGTCTTGCAATGTAGCTAGGATGTTTTCCTTTGACACAAAAAGTAGTGCAAATTTTATTTAATAAATGTGACAAATAGGACAAAATGTGTCCGTTTACAAAGCCATAACTGCAAACCTACAAATTGTCATTGAAAAAAAAGTCTTTTTTTGTCGGTTACCTTAGATGAACGTACTCGTGCACCAGCCCTTTGTAAGTAGCCCAGAGGGGGAAAAAAAAGTTTGTCAAGTGCTGCTCATGCAGCCTGACTGGCAATACCGGTTCCACAAACACAACTTTACAGAGGCTGAATGCTACAGTACTGACAACGCAAAAACGGCTCTCACTTCCTGTAAACCTGTGGGGAAGCGCTGCGACTACAACAGCTGTGAGGTAGACCAGACTTGAAAACAAATGTCAGCAGATCGCTTCTTTCCCCTCCCAAAGGAGAAGCTGCTTACTTTTGTGCGGGATATCGAGATTGCCGTCCAGTTTTTTTTTTTTTTGTTCGTGGTGGGAGATGCTGTGCATATGCGTTGTGGATGAACGTCAGCTGTACTGGACTGCAAGAGTTCTTGATACTAAGGATTCTTATGACTTATTGAATGACCAGATTGTGTAGCAGCATTTACCGATTCCCACCGTAACCGAAAAAAAAAAAAAAAATGTAAGTCGCTTTTGTTATTCATTATTATATTTTACTTTGGGGTGTTTACCGTTGTGGTCTTGAAAAAAGGACCATTTTAAAAAGAATACAGGACGACGCTACAAAACACACGTTTATGGCATCGCATGGGTGTTTTTTTCTAACCTGTTAATACATGTCTCTAAATACTTTCCATTCCTGCCAATGGAAGAGGAATACAAAACTGTGTTTCTGAAGGAACTGATTAGCCCACGCCACCCACGCTGTTAAAAAGTACAGACATTTTTGGAGACAAAACAAAAGATATAGGTTATTAGCTGGGATTGCTGTATCTTTAGAACCCCGTGTAATTGTTACACGAGTCAATTTACTAGCAACTTTTATCGCCTGCGACCAAATCCAGTGAGGATTGCCCCGTGTAACAGCCCTGACAACTTATTGTCAAAGTTCTGGCAACGCGATGGCTTGAGTGGACAGCGATCAGAGTCCGAGCAACAGATTCCAGGTAATATCCAATCAGAGCACTGGTGTGTGTCACGTGATTCTGTCTGCTACATTGAAAACAACGCTTGGAAATGGAAACGAAAGTCGCAATTCTCATAGAGTTTCATGAAGGTTGGTCAACACGTCGTTATTTTGGCAGTGGACTATTTTGATAACGACCAATGCTGGGAGAGTTACTGTTTAGCAAGTTTTTAAAACTAATTAAAATCTTTGTCCAACTATCGTTAACTACGCCCGAACTGCACTTTTGTTCAGGTCTCCCCTTCTTAATATTTAAAATACCTTTGTATAAAAGACATCAATAATAATAATAATAATAATAATAATAATAATAATAATAATAATAATAATAGGGGAATAAAAACGTAGCTACTGTAACTCTGCTAAACCGATGTCCATAGTATGTTATTTTGTTACCTTTTTTTAAACCGTTACTCCGCAGCACTGTGATAATATAACCATAAATTTATTATTATTATTATTATTATTATTATTATTATTATTATTATTATTATTATTATTATTAGTTGTTCAATTATTTAAAGATGACAGCAATACTAAATAGTTGTACTGATGTTTGGTATTTGTAAGTATATGACCTAAAAACCAGAACCACGTGACGTAGTTCTTAAATATGATTGGATATTGCTTGGATTAAAGGCAATTTGTATCGAATGCGAGTTAACTCGTGTAACAGGTCAAATCCCCCGTGGTGACGTCACAGGCAACACGTTGCTACAATTTATGTTGCCAGCCCATTTACTCGTGTAACAAGATTTTGATGGGACAGCTAAACCATTCTAAACAACAGTGGGTTTAAATACATTGTAGAGGCTTATTAGATGTTTGATGTGTGTCGCTGTTGAAACAAACTGGTCGCCTTTAACCGCTGTAAGGCACAAGAGACAGATGTCCCACGAAAAAAATAAAAATAAAATCTAAAGTCCTTTTTTCGCAGGGTGTTGAGAATTAGTGATGAGAAGACTATTGTGAATTGCAGTCATTTCAACAGCGATGACTCTGAATAATGCAGCAGTACTGAATCACCCCGCTGCGCCTTTATAAAAGCTTACCGCAGCATTTTTGCACAGCATTTTTGCACAGCATTTTATTTTTCAGTTTTAACATGCCCCTCCGGCGGTTATACTAGGCATTTAGCATAGTTTACCCTTGCTTGACATGTTTATTAATATGCTTTAACATGCTTGCACTGGGCTTTATTACACTTTGCTGTTCTCATACTATGGGAAACTGTTATAAGGGGTTTTTTTTTCACACAAGGGTGACTTCCTCTGCACCTTGCTAGCATTACTAACTGCAGTGGAAAGAGATGAGCGATATTTATATCTATATCTATATCTAGATATAACACTTAACATTTGATGTTCTCATCTTTTAAACGAGACCCGCTCCTCTAGAGAGAAATACCAGTGTTTGTGGTCTTACCAGCCCTTCAAAAAAAACAACAGCAACAAAACCACAGTAAGTTCAGATCATAGTCAGCTTTGTAAACAACTCTTGTGTGGCTGTTCAGAACTTCACTACATGAGATACAGCACAATGCTTGCAGAATACTGTTGTGGCCAAAAGTTTTGCATCAGCTGGAATTTTAGGACTGAAACAATATTTAAAAAAAAAACAAAAACATATAGAAACATCATTTATTTTGCATCCTGTAATCAAAGAAACTACAAAATGATATCGCAAAGAGTCCACCGGAAGCCACAATAGTAGTACAGTGCTTCATGTTAGATTTTGAAATGTCACGTTGCTACCACTTACCTGTGTGTGTGTATTTATTTATTAATTAATTTATTTTTAATTATCAGTAAATCCAATTAAAAAACATGTGTCTTAAATATTAACATTCCTGTATCAAACAGACAAACACAGAAAGATGAATCATAAGTCATTTCTGTAACAAGAACGATGCAATTAGACTGTGTGTGAGTCAGTTTCTACTGTAGGCCAGACAGCCCTTTTCTATGAAGAGAAGTGTTTCTTTAACACCCTTCTCCTTTGCGGTTTCGATTGCTGTGTCGCTGTGCTTTGGGAGATGATGACAGAGATATCTATCACACTTCAAGGCTGCTCTGTGTGTCAGAATGTTGCTTGGTAGCACGTTTAAACATCCTGATTGAAACTAAAGCCGAGGGAACAGAAAGACACTTTGTGGCTTGGAACCTGGTTTCCGCAGACTAGGTTTCAGGCCACTGCACAACACACCGGGGGAGACTTGGGGTTTGATACAGCAAAGTTGCCCCATTATCTTCTGAGAGCAGATTGATATCAAGACTGAACTGTATCCATAACTAAAGGAGTGTTAACTTGGTCCTTAGGTCTTTCTGTTTTAATTTTAATTTTGATATGTCAAAGACAACACCATATATGAAAATGCGCCTGCCACTTCCTGGTGAGATTTCATGTGTTTTGTCATTCAAACTCACTCCAATGGTCCATCAGCAATTAGACCATGTGGCCTACAGGACTCAGCAGGTCATTTACAGTCACTTTTGCCCTCTGACATCACTCAGCAGTCAACAGCCGGAACACTATTACCCTCTGACATCATCAAACAAAATAATTCCATTAAATTGCATTTTTATATTATTATTTGTTTATTTAGCAGATGCCTTTATCCAAGGCGACTTACAGAGACTAGGGTGTGTGAACTATGCATCAGCTGCAGAGTTACTTACAACTACGTCTCACTCGAAAGACGGAGCACAAGGAGGTGGGCAGCAGTGTGGAGTAGTGGTTAGGGCTCTGGACTCTTGACCGGAGGGTTGTGGGTTCAATCCCTAGTGGGGACACTGCTGCTGTACCCTTGAGCAAGGTACTTTACCTAGATTGCTCTAGTAAAAACCCAACTGTATAAATGGGTAATTGTATGTAAAAAAAAATAATGTGATATCTTGTAACAATTGTAAGTCGCCCTGGATAAGGGCGTCAGCTAAGAAATAAATAATAATAATAATAAGGAGGTGAAGTGACTTGCTCAGGGTCACACAATGAGTCAGTGGCTGAGGTGGGATTTGAACTGTGGATCTCTTGGTTACAAGCCCGTTTCTTTAACCACTGGACCACACAGCCTCCATAATAAATGGATGTGCGTGGCAGATACATTTCATGGGACTATTTAGTTAGCTACAATTAATAAAACTGATACTCACATACCTTAAAGAGGCCCCCAGTGAGCCAGACTTAACTCCAGTCAATATTGCTGTAATAAAGTCAGTATTTTCGTACAGTGAAAACCTATCATGGCCACAGCATAGAGAAACCAGACTTGTCCTCTGGCTTTAAGAGTATCTGCTCAGCCTAAAGCTCAGAAGGGTTATGGAACACTTGATTGAAATTCTTAAAATCCTAAGGAGCTGAGTGCAGGGCCACCGAGAGCCATCATGGGCCCCGGGGAAGGATTGATATGTCCCTCTGTCGCCCCCCCCCCCACTCCCCCCACCCCCCCATGATACTACATTCATCCGACTTTGTAGTATACTGTAGTCTAAACCAAGCTTCTAAACCAAGCAATGATATCTGAAATCTTAGCAGTGTCTGAGGGAGATCATTTCAACCGATACAGTATTCTGATAATGAGTTTGAAGGAAACTGTCAACGACGCGTAGAAGCTTCAATATCTCTATTAAAATCTGCAGCAGGATAGTTTACTTTTTCTCAAAGTAGTTATGTTTAAGTTATTTACAGTATTCAAATTTATTTTTTAGGTAAGTGAATAAATTTTTTTTTTTGTACAAACTCCACGTGTAATACTTATTTTATATATCCAGAGCCTCATCTCGGCTCTTAACTAATAGCCTGTATTATAAATATATTTGTATTTTAAGCGATATAACCGATCATTCTCTAATTGTGTTTACCACCAGCTGAAGAAAGTACTTTATCTATTTTACTCAATACAATTTTTCTAACAAACTGCAGCACCACATTGTTCTGAGCAAATTATAGATCTTAGTAATAGAATAATTCATACTGTGGTATATATTGTGCAACTTTAGGGTTCTTTTAAAGTTTTTTAAAGACTTAAAAAAAATACATAAAAGGAAGTGAAAGGAAGTGTTTGACAGCGCCTGGATACACAATCATTACATCACAGAAGCACATCGGCTCGCTGTGCAGTACAGGAGTTTTTCTTTTTAATGTGGTGGTGGGAACGCAAAGGGTCTTGAGCAGGGCTAGTTGTTTTAAAACATTTTATATATGTTTTAAAAAAAAGTTCCCTCTTCATCAGGGCCCCCTTTCGGGGCGTTGGGCCCCGGGGAAATTTCCCCGTCCTCTCTGCTCTCTGCAGGAGGCAATTACATTACGAGTTTCCATTTTCAATTTGGAACAAGCGCCTCCAAAAACACATTTGACATTCAAAAGTGGTTTTCTTCCCCCGTTGGATTTGAATGACTTGCTCAGCACAGCAGTAGGAGTTTGTACTTCTGAGGCCCAGACATTTCATGGGTGTCTGACGGCTTTATGCCGCGGCACACAGGGGGGAAAACCCGACTACAGTCTGGTGATGTTTTCATTTTCACTTCTGCACAGCTTTCCTGGAAGTGAGATCTTAAATCCTGAGATGAAAGTGCTTTCGTACCCCCACGATAACCACATTTATTAACGCAGAGTTTGCCCACCTGTTACTAAATATAAAACTACCTACACACATATATATAAAACTACCTACACATACACACACACACACACACATACACACACACACACACATATATATTTAATTTTATATCAGTGTTCCACAGTAAGTTCATAAGTGCCAAACAGGAGTGTAATATTTACATAACTTCCATGTAACACTATCTAGAAACGTGGATAGCAAATTCCTTATTCATTGTATTTAAACAGCCTGAAACACTACAGTCTACGCTTCTAAAAGTGTACTATGGTGTGCTGCGGTTTGCCATAAACTACAAAATGATATCGCAAAAGCCTACCGGAAGCCATAATAGCAGTGCGGCACATTTTTTAATTTGTTTGTGTTAAGTATATGGGAAACTACAAAGTGGTATGTAATTCAACATGTAAACATAACATTATTCAGCAGGTTTCATTCCACTTTATGAAGCAAAAATTAATTATGTAGGGTGATGCAAAAAGGTTTGGCCACAGCTGTAGATACTTTGACAGAAAAGTTTGGAAAGTAGGTCTTGTTGTCATACTGACTTATCACCCTGAAGAATCCTCCAGTACAAAAGTGGTGCAGCATCACAAAAACAGGTCAGACCCATTGCAAAAAGTTTACCATAGGAGCAAAATGTAAGAAAGCAGTGAAAGCATTGAAAAGCCCAGAGAGGTGTGGTAAAACAGATTTAAAAAAACAAAAATGATGGTAAATGCATATTATATAAAAAGGGGGGGGGGTTGCTAAATTGCCATGGGAAGCTTTTAGAAGGGCGCTGGTTCATGCCATAGTGAATGTGGAGATATCACTACTGGGATGCCATGGTACCAGTGGGTCATACCATTGACACGGCCCTTCAAAGCTGAACCAGTGAGCTACTATCGTACTGCATTGCCACGGAAGGTCATTTGCAGTTGTGGTGATGGGCAGCAGTGTGGAGTAGTGGTTAGGGCTCTGGACTCTTGACTGGAGGGTCGTGGGTTAAATCCCAGGTGGGGGACACTGCTGCTGTACCCTTGAGCAAGGTACTTTACCTAGATTGCTCCTGTAAAAACACAACTGTATAAATGGGTAATTGTATGTAAAAATAATGTGATATCTTGTAACAATTGTAAGTCACACTGGATAAGGGCGTCTGCTAAGAAATAAATCATAATAATAATAATGGCTTTGGTCAATAGCTCTGCTTGGCTACAAGACCTCTGTTTTCGCTGCACTCCCCCTGAGCTCAAATCACTAACAGGATGCAGTTTAGTCATATACAGCGGAGCTAGATCTTCCTCTCTGCTTATTTTAGAAAGCCTGTACAGTCAAGCAGAGAGCTGCCAGTGTTTTAGATGCAAAGTAACAGCCCCTGATTGTCATGCAAGTCAAAAGATTTAAAAGATTTGCACAACCAAAGTTCAGTTATTATTATTATTATTATTATTATTATTATTATTATTATTATTATTATTATTATTATTATTATGATATTGACTATCATGATCTATCCCTTCTGCTATGCACTGGACTTGCCTGGCTTAAACACCACGTTCTCAGCTAATGTATTACTGCACTAATGTGTCATTATAGAAATGACTTGTAATCCTAATGCATCCCATTTCATATTGTATTCTACTAGTATTGTTACACTTACTGCAAACTACACTGTATTTATATGTCAATCTTGCATTGTAACCCTGTACTGCCCTGTAAGTCACCTTGGATAAAGGCATCTGCAAAATTAATTAATTAATTAATTAATTAATTAATTAATTAATTAATTAATAATAATAATAATAATAATAATAATAATAATTTAGAGGGAATCTTGCAGGGCATTTTAAGCTCAGTTTGCAATTAACTGACATCAGCAGTGAATGTTTTGCAAAACAAAGTTAAATTGAATCCAGATACACTGTGCGCCACGTTCTTCTTCTCCATGAATCACATTATAATTGCATTGCATTGTAATCTTTCCAGTGCATCTTTCTTCAACCCAACCGCAGTTGTTGACAGAGTAAGTTGTTTCACTGCCTGTCTGTTGTTTCCGGGCATTACATTGTTGCATGGTTTTTTTTCTAACAAAAAGTCCCTTTAAAACCTCAGATATATTTGAGACTGCCTTTATTGTTGCTTATTTCAGATGGCTGTACAGTATCACATCAATATTAGTGTGTGCTATGTATTAGTAAACCATGCCCGACAACATCAAAATACAGAAGCTGAAGATGAGGGTGATTTTACTTCTTTAAAATGGTAGTGACAGCTCTAAGCATTTAAAAAAACTATGACAAAAATTGACACATTCCAATTTTACTGCACTCTTCGGAATGCAGTTTTACAGCATTTGGTTTTCACTCCACATGGGCAACAGAAATGAGCCAATAAGACACTGCATTCCTCCAATGCGATGCAATGCAGTTTTAGTTCAACAGAACCAGTGTGTCGAGTTTATAGCGCCGCGGAATTCAGTTCAGTGATGACAGGGGCTGAATACCGTGCTTCTGGCGTCAGTCGAAACGGTTTTAATGGATGCATTGTAGAGACAGGCAAGGCTGCACGTTTTTATCACTGTCAACATTGTCTCAGCACAGGCATGTTGAGTCTCTGCATATTCGCAAGTTCAATTTGCAAAGCCGTGGTTCAGGCAGGGAGCTCACTCTTAACCTTCGATCAAATCACGAAAATGTCTATTTTAGGTGCTTCCAATACCAGATCAAATCGTCAATGAAACAGCTAGTATCTTGTTCGTCCTCGGATGAACAATATGTCCAATGATCGACAAGGAAGGGATTTATATCCTACCTCAATCCGCTGCGTCCCCGCTGTGCGTCAGAGTTTGTCACCTCCTCCTCCCCAGCCTTCACTTGCTTTTCGGCTTCGTCTAACGGGGGAGGGCAGCTATCCTGCCCCCCTGCTCATGGCTTCCCCACGGTCAGCCTCTCCACTTATCTGCGAGCTAATTTAGGGATATCTGGAAAGGCAAGACCAAACAATATAGTGTAAAAATATGTATAATGTAGTAGTGTTATCTAAGCTTTAATAAATAATCTGTGGGATGAGATGCCTGACAAAGTGACTGCTTTTGATATAGGCTGTTCATTTTGACACCTTTGAAATTGTGTTGACAAATATATAGTGGGTGTGAACTACAGGTCTGAACTACAGCTGTGGCCAAAAGTTTTGCATCAGCCTATAGAATGAACTAATGTTGCTTCATAAAGTCAAATGAAACCTGCTGAATAATGTCACGTTAACATATTGAATTACACACCGCTTTGTAGTTTTCCATATACTTAACGAAAAACTGACACAAAATTGAAAAATGCGACATTTCGAAATCGAACATGAAATATTACTGTACTACTGTTGTGGCTTCCAGTAGACTTTTTCTTTTTCAATATCATTTAGTAGTTTCTTGAGTACAAAAGATCTAAATTATGTTCGTATAGTTTTTAAATTATGTCTCAATCCTAAAATTCAAGGTGATGTGAATTTTTTAGCCATGTTGGGATGATGTAAACAGATAAATTATTTTTAGGTGTCAAATTAAAAACTGTAGCTTGTCGCTCGCGGCTGTGATGCTACAGGTTATGAAACCGAGAGATTTTTCAAAATAAGAAGTAGCTGAAAATACACTCAACTGGGTAAGAGAACACGAATGAAATAACAGAGAGTGAGTGACTGAAACCGCATCTGAACGAGCGAGTGAGGCACAGACAGGCATGCAGACACACTGGGCAGCCGTTGTTTTTTTTAAATTTTTTTATCTCTTTGTGTGCTCATCTGGGCATGCCCTGGAACAAGAAATCATATGCTAGTTTATCACTTTATCCCCAGGTGTAGAATATCTAAGGTAACGACACAAGCATCCACACTCCACCCCTCCTGCCTTCATGCTCTCATTCTTTATAGCCTTGTTGAAATGCAGACCCTCATGCATGCATGTGCCTGCCTGTCTCCAAGCCTCTAAGCTTTCTATAAACCTTGCTTTTGGTAGTCTGATAAACCACAAGATCAAGGCATATATTGTGTATATTCTCTTCAGTCACTGCGTGTATAATTGTACCACGTTTGCAATCTATGTATATATTTTATAATGCATAGGTGTTTCATCAAAGTTTTGGCAGGGTAACTTCTCAAACGCCATCGACACAAATGGGTTTAAAAATTCCAAAACTGTAAGTAGCAACATTGTTGCAAAAAAAGAACTCTATATACATAACATGCACAATAAAAAAATGTTTTTTCCACAAATTGAATGACAAAAGTGTACTGTAAAAATATATTTTAGGGTGTTTATGAATAAGAAATTACCAGGTTTTCTTTTACACCCGAAGCCCCCAAAAACTAGAGCTCTTAACAACAACAGTATCATCGCTCCTGTTCATCAGATCAGTCGCCCCGCCGCTGGTATTGTTCAAACCTGGAGATTATGTTTAAACACAGCGAGGCAAAGGCCAGCATGCAGCTACCGACACCAACAATAAGACACGAAACCAACAAGCAGAGGAGAACTTGAATCATAAATATGAGATCTGGTACCTTTTTGTTTGAAAATGAACCCCATGGCTATATTAAAGTTTTTAACGTTTGATGTTTTTATCAAAGGTTTTGCATTCGGTCACATAGAATTAACATCCGATTTTCATATTAACGGTTTCATTTATTACATCTGCAGCACTGATCAGGCGAAGAACATTGGAACGTCGTTGTTTTGTTAACCCTTCGTTGCACTGATGAGATTTGAATGCACTGCTGCACGATGTATGCAAACAGGATGCGTCGCTAGAGATTACAAAAAAGGGTTTGTAAAATGCAAACTGGTACAGATAACCAAGTCTTCGACTTCACATTCAGCACAGAGAGTAGAACCAAAGAGCATGAATGGAAGCTGTGTAAAAGTAAGTTTAGAACCACCTACTGTAATAGGAGGCAGACCGTGTGCTTAGAAGGGAGGAGTGGAGAACCACCAGCAGACCATAGCATCTGCAGAAACGGCAACACCATGGATTTGGAACAAATATTGCAGTGGTCCTGCCACTGAAGCACTGGTACAAAGGTACTGGACTGCAGTTGATCACCAGCAGTACGTTTGTGCCCCAGGACCCTAACAAGCGGGCTGTGCACTGCACAGTGGCATGTATTCTACTAGGTACACTCTGCTAATCACATTTCAGATCCCCTTATTCTACCATTGCACCTCAGTACAGAACCATTGCATTGCATTATCGTTTGCAGTTAATACAACATGCATTATTATTATTATTATTATTATTATTATTATTATTATTATTATTATTATTATTATTATTATTATTATTATTATTATTGTCAACAACAACAACAGCATGCAAATATCTGAATAAATAACAAGAAAAAACTTTGAAAATGAGTTATTTTTTTTAGGCATTTAAATACAGTACCATCTGCTTCCTTATTGGAAAGTACAATGCAATTCTTTGGGACACAGAGATCTGCCTATTCAGCAACATGACGTTTTCTTTTTATATAGATTTGGGTTTGTACAGTTCCTGTTCTGCTTGCAATAAAGAGAAAACCTCCTTGTCAGTTTTAGCTCCCAGCGCTTAAGGTTTTTGCAAGAGACAGTTTAACTTTACCTTGTGGGTTATACATCTGTAGTTGACCTTTCTCTTACTCTTCATGCTGGCCCGCTTCCCAGACATGCTAAGTGTGTGTATCAGACTCCTTTATTAAACTCCCACACCGTCTACTGTGAACACAGACTATATAACAGCGTTTCATTTTTCAACAGTGATCTGGAAAAGTTCCATAACCTTCCACTACCTTAACCCTGTAATTCCCATTTCTGCGTCCCGTACTGTACGATGCAATGCTTAGCCACCCCCCTATATTATTATTCTTTTTAAATCCATCCAATAAAAGTAGCTTTTCAAATTTCAAAAATGTGTGGGCATTACTGGGTAAAGTGACTGCAGCTATAAAATTCCTTTCATAAATTTTGCATGCACTTCCGTTCTCTGTACAGCTTTGAAATGTGCGGTTTCAATAAAAACATGGCAAAGATGTTGCACACGTGTGTTATAAACATGTGTACTACACTTGAAAAGTTCTCTGTTTGCGTGACTTGCCTTCCAGGAAATGTATTACACTTGGCGACTGACTCATTAGACTCATAGTCATCTTTGTGTTTCCCTTCACAGGTGATCCTCAAGTGCTTTCCTGGCTCCTTGGGTTAACGACACTGACATGACCACTGCTTGCGTGTCAGGAACAACCCCAGGACAAGAATGACTCCCTGCCAAGCCTTCTAGTACTGCAAAACTGTCACCATGAGGAGCCTATATGGACAGTATTACAACTTGTCCGTCATCGAGGAGCATTACAGATACACAAAGAATGTCTCCAAGGCTGGCGTCATGGCCAGCACCAAGGACGGCCTCCCCACGATGTCCATCTTGTTCGTACTGGTGTGCTGCGTCATCATTTTGGAAAACCTGCTGGTCCTGATCGCGGTCTTTCAGAACAAGAAGTTCCATTCCGCCATGTACTTCTTCATCGGCAACTTGGCGTTTTCAGACCTTCTGGCCGGATCGGCCTACATTGCAAACATCTTGTGGTCCGGACGCAGAACCTTTGAACTCTTCCCTGTCCAGTGGTTTATACGGGAAGGTACAGCTTTTATAGCCTTGGCAGCGTCTGTTTTCAGTCTGCTGGCCATCGCCATTGAGCGCTACATCGCCATCACCAAGGTCAAGGTCTATGGAAGCAACAAGAGCTGTCGGATGTTCTTCCTGATCGGCGCTTGTTGGATAACTTCCATAGTTCTCGGCGGCTTACCAATAATGGGGTGGAACTGCATGAACAACCTTCCGCTGTGTTCGGCTGTCCTGCCTCTGTTCTCCAAGATGTACATCTTGTTTGTGGTCACCATCTTCTCCATCATCCTCCTGTCGATTGTGATCCTCTACGTGCGCATCTACCTGATTGTCAAGTCCAGCCGCCGGGAGGCCGCCGCGTCGCCGGCTTACGCCTTGCTGAAGACGGTCACCATCGTTCTCGGGGTCTTCATCGCCTGCTGGCTGCCCAGTTTCGTCATGCTCATCCTGGACGTCTCCTGCCCCGCCCAGGGTTGCCCGATACTTTACAAGGCACATTATACCTTCGGGTTTGCGACCCTCAACTCTCTCCTCAACCCAATCATTTACACGCTGAGGAGCAAGGACATGCGCAAGGAGTTCTTGAGGGTCCTCTGCTGCTGGTGGATCTTGAAAAACGTACGCTCCAAGGACCGCTGCATGATTCCTCTTAAGAGCTCCAGCTCTTTAGAACACTGCACCCACAAACACGAACACCAGACCCCCATCATGCAGGACTGTACAACGTGCGTATAAGCTTTAGTGTTAAGTCTACATCCCGAGTTTTTGTTGGGGGATGGGGGTTATATATACAGGGCGATCAAATATCAAAGACTGTCAGGTTATAAGGAGAAGAGTTGTGCTTGTCAAACAAACAGCCCACTAAGATCAAGTTGTATGGAGACAATTCTAACCCAAGAGGTGAAATTCAGAAAGGATTCAGTCCAGTCATGCTGCGCCGAGCTGCTCAGAGATATTAGGAATGCATTCACCAAAAGGTACATCAGATTAGGTCCTGAGGTTCATTTCCATCAATTTGAATCTCACACAGGGATGAGTTTTGATACCAAAGTAACTGTCATAGTGAGGTTCTGCTGTCGCTTTGAGTCTTGTGTGGGATGATTCATCAATTGCAAGCGTCTGTGCCGTTGTGTTCAGTGCAGTATATCGTACAAAATCTGGTGGAAGTATAAGCGAACAAAAGCAGGACGAGGGAGGTTTTGTGTTATGCTGGGGTTTTTTTTTTGTTTTAAGAAATTGTGAACAAATCCAATCTTGTTATAGGTGGAAGACTGAGAGGACAGGAGACTGAATCCTCAACCCTGGACTGGAGGGAGCACCCTTTCTCTTACAGGGTGAGGGAGGGAGCAGATCAGTCTTTATAATTCAAACCCTGGACTGGAGGAAGCACCCTTTCTCTTAGGGGGTGAGGGAGCAGTTCAGTCTCTGTGCCTCAAGCCTGCCCTGGACTGGAGGGATCACCCTTTCTCTTAGGGGGGTGAGGGAGGGAGGGAGCAGTTCAGTCTCCATGCCTCAAGCCTGCCCTGGACTGGAGGGATCACCCTTTCTCTTAGGGGGGTGAGGGAGGGAGGGAGCAGTTCAGTCTCCATGCCTCAAGCCTGCTCTGGACTGGAGGGACCTTGAAGTGTAGTCCCCATGCTCAAGCAATGGTTTGCATCTTAGCCATCCAAGAAAGTTGTCTAATCCACTAAAATGCATTTCACTTAGGCCCCTGTATATGTAGAGAATATGGAATTGACTTTAAAACCACTACTAACCAAGGCAAGAGCCTACAGCCAGGAGTGGAAAGGGTTAATACAGACACAACATTGCAACCCATTGTTGTAGGTGGGAGGAGATTGCTTTAGGCACAATCAGGCTATAAATATATTTGAACCTTGCTTCTATTATCATGCTTGAAAATATAAACATAAAAAATGTAGGAGATTTTAAAAGGCATAAAGCAGATCATATATATAAAACACACTTAATTAAAATTACAAAACATTATGTTAATATGACATACATACGGCAAACCCTAATTTTAAACAGTATTTATTATTTTAAAACTATAATTTGGCTAAACGTTTTTTCTGATTTGCTGGGTAAGACCCTGCTTAATCAGGCTCAATACAGAAATCTACACCCCTCATCACTACGGTACTAGTAGGAGTAAATGCCAAACCAGAATGAGTGAATCTGGGAAAGCCCACAACAATTCACTGATATTTAGCGGCTGCAGTTCACATAGTTTTAGTTGCTGCAGCAGAATGATGGTTTTGCAGGACTGCTCAAGTTCTGCTGCAACAATGAAATCTTGACCCTTTTTACTGCAGCCACAAAATCTGTAGATTTGTAGTAAAAAAAAAAAAAAAAGTTTAATTGATTTGATCTGTTTCTCAGCATAACCCCGTATTTTGGTTTTTGGTTCGATGGGATGCTTTTTGCTGTACACACAGCAAGGTTAGAAAAATAATCTGGACTCACTCATTCAATGGGGGGTTTCCTGCTTCGCTGTGACTCCTTGTGTTTTATAGTCAAGAACAAAAGAAAATACACCTTGGGTCAGTTTTCGATCTGACTAAATATCCACCCCTCTGTCCATTCCATGCACAACCACCCAGTGGAGTCATAAGACTAACTAACAATTAACTAATTGAACAGACTGTATGCTGCACGGTGGTCGTGAATCTAGTGAAAATACCATTATAACACAATGTGATAACATTCTATTAATACCCACGGATTAAACCATTATTGAGCACCGCTGACCAGTGGCTGTGGCTGGAATGTTTTAGAGCAGCAAAAGAAAAGTAATATACAGATTTAAAAGAATTTAAAGTCTGACTATAAGCGCTGCATCGGAGCTGTTATCTATTTAATCTTGGGCCGACGCACGCATGTGTACAAAAACCGACACAGTCTGTGAAACTTAAATAATGAAAAAGCACATTGAGCAAGGCATCCTTCTGTCACTGCCGGTTTAACCTACAGTCTTCATAGGAGAGCAGCCTTAAAAGTGTCCGTTCTTCTAAAGAACAAAATAAAAAATAAGGTTCCCATTGCAAAGCAGTCTGAAGCATTCCAGGTTTTACTCTGATTGCAAAACCTGGACTGGATCAAGCAGCAGTGCAACGGGAGTCTTGTTTCTATCCTTGGGGATGATTCATATATATATATATATATATATATATATATATATATATAGTATATATAGCAAGTATTGCATGTAATGTGTTCAATGTGTCTCCTGCCTACTCTCTATGTTAACAGAAATATGTTTTTCAATCCATTGCCACTATTGAGGATATATATATATATATATATATATATATATATATATATATATATATATATATATATATATAGCTAGAGTTGGAGGCAGATTCAATTGAAAAGATACAGAGGAACTTGTACAGGCTGGACACACATGTCACGTGAAGCAGTATGAAGAGTTAGTACGTGGTACAGAAAGACAAGCCGTTTTCATTTTATAATGTACCGTACTGTGGAAACCAATACGCCGATGGTGCAAGGCTTTTTCTGAGCTGGAGTTTATGCTGTGTTGGGATGCCATTGTAATCCCAGTGTATTACCCTGGAGATAGATCCATCAGCAGACCATCACCAGCCATGGCGATGCATACTGAACAAACGCTGCACCGTGGTCCTGAGACCATTAGCATATTACCAATGCATCACACCATCTTCTTGTCATGTGACAGACATGTATGCATTGCACTGCAGTCTGAAGTTGCATGCTGCATGCATACTGTAGCACAGAAGATCCACGCTGCATGCCGTATTGTTCCATAACACTGTGTGTGCGTGTTCAGCCTTAATTAGGTCTAATGACTCACTTAAACAGAATCATTCACTGTTGCTACTTGCGTTTAGGGTGTGCCCTTGTGTAGTGCCGTAGGGCTGTGGGAAAAAAGAAAGTTGCTCTGTATTTTTGTACTGAATCCGACTCTTGTCTAGAATGTTTAATGTGAAAGTGTGACGTCACAGCACAGTATTATTGTTGTTCGATGAGAAGTTTTTAATGTGTAGAAAAATCGTAATTTTTTAAAGCACTTCCAAAAAAAAAAAAAAAAATTAATAGAAAAAAGAAATTTGAAGATATATTGAAGTCATACCCAGACTGTTTGTTGGCGTTTTTGTTTTTGTTTAAAAAGGACGCGATCTGCTAATGTGATTTCGAAGGCGACATCGTTCAAGCGGTTTGTAAATTGCAGTTCAAATGCATGTTAAAACTACGATTGCAATGGAATTACTGTGATATGTTGCAGTTACAGTGCTAGCTAGTGCAGATTAACTGACAGTCACGCATCTGTATTGCCATTGGTTCCAATTTTTTTCTCTTTTGATTCAGTTATTTTCATCAGGGGCAGCAGAAACAAGATTTGGTCTAATCTGGACAGAAAATATGTTCTATCTGTTTTGAATGTGATAAATTAGAACTGGTTAGTAATATCTCCTGATTACATCCTAGGATGTCCCCAAAGGATATGCTAAGCAGTATTTTCAGCATATTCCTATTTAGAAAATTAAAAAGCGACCCTAACCACTAGCCCCCTCCCCCCTCTCCCTTCCTTAAAATAGAAACAAAAAATAATAATAATCATGCCGTACCTTCGTTTTGTTTAAACCCACCGACACACACAAAAAAAGCATTGTATCCTACTGTAGAATAAGAAAGGGCTTTGGCCCAACTTATTCAAAGGAATTCCTGTGTTTTACACCAGGAAGTTCCTGCTGTTTACAGGATACTGTTATTATTAAAGTGTTTTGATGACATTGGTCTGAATTTCCGGCAGAACTCTGAACTTGCAGAGAGCTGTTGCTTGCACGTTCCCTACAGATGATGGGGAGATGGTCTCTTTTAACCCCTTCAGGTACACAAGGAATTGAGCGGTTGTTCGAAATGACCATTTGGATGACCAGATCCAACCTGTCAGTACATTTTAAACCCTGTTTCGCACACCTCCTTGCAAAAACAAGAAAAATAGCATCTGTGTCCCTTGTGCCTCATTCATTTCTGCAAGCTTGCTGCGTTTAAAAACCAGCTTTGAAAGCCAATAGAGGGATGGAAATAAGACTCCTACTGCATAGCGGTTTCACCCATTCCAAGTTTTACTACAAGCTTGATCAGCCACAGTATGTAGGTGACAAGCTCATTTGTGTCTTATTACACTCATAGTAAAACCAAGAATGGATCAAACTGCTATGCAATGGGGGGTCTTATTTCCTTCCCTGCAATAGGTGCATGACCAGCCAATCTGATTGGTACAACTAAACTACCTGTATTATATTTGTGTTACTCCATGGGAAAATACCCTTAAGAGCACGTCCCATGTTTAGGCAACCCTACTAAATGAAATTGGAACCAAGACTATATGTACACGTTGACTGAGGAATAGTTAAGAAAATAGTTCCCTATTGCACTGTAACTGCAGTCCAGCTAATCTATAACAGCTGTATGTTTCAATGTAGATCTGTGTAATCACTGTAGACTGCAGATACAGATTCTTCTCAGGAAAATGCCATTGCGTATCGGGTTCGAGATCAGCCCGCTGTAACTGTGGTTTAAGATGAAAAGCAGAACTGCACTGAGATATATTAGAGGGAAACATCTGTTTAAGAAAATCTGGGAGGCTTTGGTTGTCTTAACCTTGGCAGTCCTCAATGCCAAGTCATTTAATATTGAAGAGAAAGAAGCAAAACGGTTCCATTTCAGCGTGTTGGAATTTGTTGTACTTTTTGTGGTGTTCACTGTTCTCGGTGATTTCTAGCTTTATGCTGCCATTTTCTCCACATGCTTTTAGATTGGGTTTGCTCAGTGCAAACTTGCTGGCCATACTTTTTGGTATTTGACCCATTAAGTGCTATTGTTTTTGTTAAGCGTTAAGTGAAGTCTAAATGGAATGTGTAAAATTACATGAATACAACTGAAAAATTAATTGGCCGCTTAAAATAGACAGTAAACTGCTTCTCTGATCATGAAAAGAATGAAGGGGAAAATTGCACTGAAATACCCCAGACTCATTGTCAAGACCACAAAAGGGCAACGGTAAACAGAGAGGGGGCTTCTTTCTCTTCTGAACCAATCAGAACTGCCATTACAATCACAATTAGCCAATCACAATGGCAGTAGCACTCCCCTGTCATGAAAACGGGCAGCATTGCCCCACTGCGGGGTTAAGCAATTGTCTATTGAGCTCAACAACCAATGAGAAATAGCTTAAGCACTTTGGAGGGACATTACTAGCCCCGCCTACTTTTTTTTTTTTTTTGCATTCTGGTGTCTGACGTGATGTAACCCTGTGGACTTTTGTATGTGTTTTCTTTTTTTTTTTTGTATGCATTTGTGTGTGTATGTGACTGTATATCTTTCCATGTGCAATGCATTGTGGTATACCAGTTTTGTATAGCACGTGTACCATCGGTACAGTTCAAAGCCACCGTGTTTTCTATATGGTACAAGAAAAAAAGAAAAAAGCAATGCTGGTGCTTTTTTCATGTTTCCCTTTTTTTTTATTAAAACAATCAACGGTACTAAAATATAAAATCGGCATTTGTCATTTCCTATGTTAAAATGATCTGAACAGCACATGCTTTGGAAACAGACAGAAGGGTGCAATGTATTTTTGCACTGCTGTTCTATTCTGTATTACATTGCTTTTCTGTTTCCGTATATCTTTTTACTTCGCTCCTGTTCCAAATGTCTTTACGCTGTTATCCTTGTCCTGTGGTAACAAAACAGCCCAGCGCTTCCCAAAGGAACCTTGGGGGGGAGATCGACACAGAAAACAATAATGGATGAGAGAATAAAGGAATAGAAAGAGTGACTTAGAAAGACCGAACATGCATCTCACAAACCAAGCAAAGAATTTTCAAACCAAATTGCGAACGTTTTTCACTCTCTTAATTGCATTTCTATATATTTTTATACCAAGGTGTTTGCGCTGTTAAAATAGTCCAGTGCTCGATTCAAAACTTACATTCCTTTCACTAAAAACTACAGCTATTAGCATCAGCCTATAGAACGAACTAATTTTGCGTCACAAAGTCGAATGAAACCTGCTGAATAACGTTACGGTAACATATTGAATTACACACCGCTTTGTAGTTTTCCATATGCTTAACGAAAAAACTGACAAATTAAAAAATGTGACATTTCAAAACATGAAATACTACAGTACTGCTATCATGGCTAAATTATGTTTATATAGTTGTGTTTTTTTTTAAAGAATGTCTCACTCCTAACATACATTCTAGGTGCTGCAAAGCAGTTGACCATAGCTGTATAATTGATCTAAACAGTAGCAGATCTTGTATCTTTAAAAGTACATGAGATGGCAGGTTTGGTTCTAGTCTATTACATTTAAAGGGTGTCGGTATTCAGATCAATTGAACAGACCCTTCTTACTTCACTGGCTTCACCATGCATCAAAACAGCTCACAAGTGTCTCAGTTACTGACAAATAAAAGCACACATTTCTGCACGCAGTCTTGGATGCGTGGTACAGATAAAACAGTATGACGAGACTCAGCAATTGGACCAATGGTAGTGCATTGAGAGACAGCATTTCCTGTAGCATCTAGGGCAGCAGCAGCATAGGGGAAACAAATAATCATAATCATCATTTTAATTAAAAAAAAAAACAATTTCCACAAACTCAGTATTAACAGGTATCTTGCACCTGAAAGTAACTAGGGTATTTTTTCATATCAAATGTAATCTGTTACCACATTGCGTTACCTGTCTGAAAAAGGAACCATACAAGTTACAAGTTACTGGAAAAAAGTAATCAGATTACAATAATGAGTTACTTGTAATGCATTGCTCCCCAAAACAGAGTGCTGCTGTAGCCAAGTAATCTAATGCCGATGCATGATATCAGTGCTACGTTCTGAGTGTATTGAGGCATATAATACTACTGTTCACGCTGCAGTGTTGTTTTCGTGCACAAAATATTAAATGATGGACCCTCAGAATAAAAGAGCTGTATTTTTTTTTATTGTATTTTAGTTTGCAAGCAGGGTGAGTGAGTCATGTGCTCCCTTTTAAAAAAACAAAACGAAAAAATAAACACTATGTAAAAATAAAGAATGTAAGTGGTACGAAAAATTGTATTTAAAGTGTTTGTGCGTATTAACGTAATTGTTGTTTTTTTTTTTATTAAATAAATGAAATTCCATTTTGGGAAAAAAAAAATAATGCCTGGGTGATTTATTTATATTTTCTCAAATGTTTTAATTTCTTCCAACAGTTAAAGTTCGTGAATCTTAACAACTTCCTCAAAACTGAACTTTAACGTGTGAAGTGAAATGAAAGCACTCTGCAAATGAAGCTGGTGAAACAATTCTACCAGTCTTACATTGTTCCCTTTCAGGCGTTTCCATTCGCTAAATTGGTGGCGCGTGTGCTGATTGGAAAGAAAGCCAGTTCCACAAATTAGGCAACGTCACAGTCGAAATTGAACAAACCATCCTCACAAGTGGTGTTATTTGGAAGGTAATTATCTATAGTTTTAGAAAATGTGGCTTATTTATGGATTAAGTCAATGGTTTGACACACACACACGAAACTGAATGCAACCATGTGATAATTGACAGTGTCCAGGGGATGTGTTGTAATTATTTTATCGGTGATCTTGAACTGGGAAAGGTTTCTCCTGCTGCTGTGGTGATCTTGTCTTCAGGGATGTGGAAGCATAAGATTAAAAACAGGATAAGATTAAAAACCAGTGTCCCAGGAAAGCGTATTGAAATCCCAGGACACCTTCCTAAAAACGGGGACGATCCCAGGAAAACAGGGACAGGTGGCAACTCGAGACACACATGAATACTGCGCACATGTGGTCTCATCCTCATCAGTGTTGTGGGGCACCAGTACAAAGCAACAGCATTCTAATGGCATGCTTTGCGATTGGTTACAAAAAAAACGCCCTCTGTGTTAAAGTTTATACATTTAAATGCGTTTTAACGCCTGGGAAATTAAACAGAACTTATCATCTTTCGCTGATCCTTATTTATAGTGCCTACAACATGTCTTGCAATGTTGCAATGCCCACTGATCATGCTGAGATGCCAACCTACCCACACATATCCTTTCTCTGGTGATTACACAGCGCGTTCACAATTCTATTTTTTGATGTAAAAATGCTATCTACCAGATACGCAGAAGAAAAGAAGCAAGACCTGATAATACAGCAGATGCTTTGATAACACAACACAAAAAATTCCCATAGTAAAAGCATGGCCAAGTGTAATTAAGCAGAAGAATTGTAAAGCCCAGAGGTATGGTACAGTGGATCAGAAGCCGCAATAGTAAACGATGGTAAATGCATTGTATAACCATGGGAAAACTGCTAAATTAACATGCAAATTCACCTTGACAAACTTGTGTAAGGGCCATAGCCTCAAAGAAAGGTCACATCGTCGAGACGATTTTAAAAACAGCACAAGGTATCATTTTCCCTGGGGCACACAAAAGCACTGTAGAAACCAGCTTGGTTAAGCAGATTGAAAACCAAAATACAATGCTATCCACCGCAGTGACTTGGTACTTTGTTTGTAAACCCCCAACTGAAACTCTGAGGCCACAAAACGTTCACTGCAAACGCTGCAAAGTCACAACAAATTTCCAAGTGCTGAGCCTCTTCTGGTCTGCGAGCTACTCACTGTCACCCACACTTTCAGAGTGCTATTGCGACGTGATTAATCCAGTAATTACAGTATGAGTGAACGCATAACGCAAAACCAAAATGCTGGTAGAATTAAACAAGGGCGGAGTTGATGTTTCTGGTGGAAACAAGTTAAGGGAAGAAATCCACGGGCTGTTTTGTTTTCTTTGTCTGTCTGTCTGTCACCGTGAAGCGTCTGAAACTAGGTTTCACTTTGATATGAGTAACCAGGGTTTTTTGGAACAGAAACAGTTTTGGGAACTGATGTGTAACAAACACATGCTTTTGAAGAAAAAAAAAAGGACCGAAAGTGAACAATTTAGTGCTAACTTTGTAGTAAGGTTGAGATCGGTGTTAGATGATAATATGAGACTTGAATGAGCGTCACGAGTTGAGCACGGCTTTCCGTGCAAAAAAAGCAGACTCAGTTATTTATTTGTTCCCACAATTCTCCCCCTTCCAGTTTGTTAATCGTAATGGTTCAGCTGTTATCCGGAGGTGTGTCAAAGAGCATTTAACATGTTTAAAATGGTAAATGACCCGAGCTGTTTTCATTTAGATCAGGCCTCACAAACAGCAATACTTATAACAATAGTAAGGACTAGATTCTCAAAGCTACTCCAAAACATCGTTCGCACGAGATTTTCAGGCAGTAAAAACACACCCAACAAACACAGCTACCAAATCAGAAATCAAGCGTTTAATTTAGGGGCTTGCGTGCAGTCCAACATTGTTTCAGAATTATTTTACAATTGTAAAAAAAATAATAACGGTAATGGTGGTTTGGAGAATCTAGTGCTAGACTCTGGTCTTCAGAACTCTAGTGAACCACAATGACAAATTGATGACCTGGAACACGGAAACCAGCGTGAACTTCCTTTTTCCTTCCAGGCTGATGAGTTCGAAGAGCCTGGGAATTCACCTGTCTCTAGTTTCCATGGCAACGTGTCATAACAGCAATCAGCGGTGACCGCAGCGGCCTACAAAAAAGAAAGAAAAACAGTCCTGTGTTCTGTTATGACAATCTGGCAAAAAGGGGCCATTGTTCACAAATGTGGTCGTTTGGGAAACGCTGGTTCGTCCAGATGTGAGAGGAAGAGGAAAAGCACTAGCCGGAGGGTGGGAGGGAAGGGGGGGGGGCTACTGTAATTCTGCATTGTTTTTATTTAATCTTTATTTAGGGGAGTCCTGGTGGTGGTGCAATGTACCTAAAGACAGCAAAGCCATCTTGTCAATCTTTTAATATTATTTATTTTATTTAGATGGATCATAATCAGGAAAGTAACAGCACACCATTTGACGTGCAACACCCAACTTTATCCCTTGCTGCCCAGTGCCCAATATATTTGACACTGACAAAATAGGTATCAAGCAGGTATGAGAACATACCCAGGGCTGTGATTGTGCTGCAGGTGAGGATGCTTGACCGCTGCTCCCTTCTGATTGGCTGAAGAATATCACACAGCACTGCCCATTACACTCGTCCCCCTTTTAACCTTGGCGATCTATGAGATCCGGGTCACGGCACCAATGTAACAGGGCGGAGGCTGGGCGTGAACTGGCGAGCGCCTTAACCGCTGTGCAAAAGATCCGGGTTCATCTCTCGTGGTTTTAGAGCTTTTAACCTCCTCTCATCTCACCGACAGGGGACAGGACATAATCTGTAATTTGCTGCCACTGTTGCGAGAAACTCATTTTAACAGAATACTGCTCATTGCAATTTTGATCAATGGTGTGTTGGACCTGTTTAAAAGGGCATGGGAATTGGAATTGGAATTGGAATGGAAAAACAGGAATTGACCTCACCCCTGCCCAACACAGATCCATGACTCCTCTCTTTTGAGAGTTACTGTAGCTTGCCTCTGCCTCACCTCTGTTAGTAGAGGAAAAGACAAAGCAATATATCCTTGATCTTTAAAAAAAATATATCATCTGTTTGAACATATGTAATGAATCTATTTTTATCCCACCTGGCTTTCACACTTACAGACAGCAATCTTGCATCTTCACCTGCAGGACAGTTGCAGCTCATTCTAAAGCAGTAGTGAACAAGAAGATACGGAGCTCAGTAATGGAAGTCTGGCTACCACAGGAAAGAGACCGGAAGGCAACAGCTGTATGTCTGTGAAAATCACAGAGGGACAAGAATGTGTTTATTTAACCGGGAGTTTTACCCATTGAGACCGAGGCCTCATTTACAAGGGGGTCCTGGAAAACAAACAAAAGACACAAAGACAAAAGCAATTACAAAGTACAAACACAGTAAAACACACGTGTGGTTCAAACTTAATCAGCTGCACACAGAGATCAAAGAACAGAATAAACAAGACACGCATCTATAGTGCGGACTGAAGGAGAAGCATTGGCAGGAGGTTCTAAGCAACTCCCAAATGCGTTCTGCGAAACCAGAGAAAGAAAAATGATCAGATTCCATCTTCGTACTATGACAGAAACAATTCCACGTCTGCAGGAGTTTATCTGCAAAAGAGAATTCTCTCCTACGTGTTCCAACCCTTGAAGAAGGGTCCAGCATAAAATAATTTTGTGAGCCTGCTACAGGAGGTCACAATTTGATATCTTTTTTTTCAGTCCACAAAGTGTAAAACTGAAGGGGAATGCGGACCACTGCGTCTTTAAATAAAGTTGTTGTTCAGCTGCAGTAAACCAAGGTCTTTCTTGCTCTCCTCCCCTTCCTCTCAGGCAATAACCAAGCTGGGAATTGAACATAAATTCAGACATGTGTGCCTCTTGGCAACGTTTCAGCTCAAATGGTTCATAGCTGGGGGTTCTGTCCCATTTCTCTGCCTGAAAGCACTGTGGGACGCTCTGCCATGGGAAACTGATTTCATCTCTCCTCACAACATAACAGCACACGCTGGCTTGGGGACAGAGTTTAGACATTTGGGACCTCCCCCATATACAAGTACAGTACGGTAGAAATCAGAGATGCAATTGACAACCAATTTCCTAATATCGAACTTGTAACTTGTAACAATAATCAATACATTGAGAACGCTTTCTTTTTTTTAAAAAAGATAGGAAGTCACTATTTGGCGGACTACAAATAGCAATGCTGCAAGTTTGGTTATGTGTCCCAAAGGCACGTCCCTATTGCACGATACAAAGTAGGAAGGATCACAATTTGTTGATTTTGTGATGAATTTGTAAACCTGCTCATATTTAGGACTGGGTTCTGTTAGGGCTCTGGATTCTTGACCGGAGGGTCGTGGGTTAAATCCCAGGTGGGGGACACTGCTGCTGTACCCTTGAGCAAGGTTCTTTACCTAGATTGCTCCAGTAAAAACCCAACTGTATAAATGGGTAATTGTATGTAAAAAATAATGTGATATCTTGTAACAATTGTAAGTCGCCCTGGATAAGGGCGTCTGCTAAGAAATAAATAATAATAATAATAATAATAATAATAATAATAATAATAATAATAATAATATAACAGTAGCATTCCATGCTGCTGTGTTCAAACAGAAGAAAAAGAAAGGGAAGGTTATTATTCAAACAAAAGAAAAAATGGGGTACAAAATGGGGTACAAAACGTTCTGTTGGCGTATTTTTAAGAAGAGCGGGGTGTATATAGAGGATGACGGTGAAGTGTATTCCGAGCCCGACTCGTTAACGATCCCTGGGAATAATTCTCTCCAGCTTTTCACACCCCAATAAACGCGCTCTGGCAGGGGGGACACCAAGGCATGCTCAGCAGATGTGCCGACTCCACCACCCAAGATGGGACGAAGCCCTTTGAAGCTACAGAGCTGAGACTTCAAGCCTCGCCCTCTCTCCTCTGCCGAGACTGTAATCCAGTGCAAAGTTGGAGATGACATTAATGGACAGCACATGCTCCAAGATGTCTAATTCAAACCTTGCAAGGCACTGGTTAGAGAGGCTAGAAATGAGTATTGGTCTGGTCAGAAATGAGTGGTCTGATCACATCCAAATGCTAACTCATACAATCCACAAACTGAAATCTGACTGTAACTTTTTTTTTTCTACAACCATGCTACCAGTGAATTGATCTGGTCTTATTTCACTGCCATACCTATGGCTGGTAAGATATTCCTAGAAAAAAAAAAGTTGGTAAAAACAAAAACAATACGACAAACAATTAGGCATTCGTGAGAATATTTGAATGCAACAGAGAGGCAATTAAATGTATTTTTAAGCCTTTATTATTTCCCATTTAAGGCAAAAGCTGTAATGCCCATTTTCGGTATACAAGCTACCACCCAGTGAAGAATAAGAAGAGCTAGTGAATGCAAGACTTCTTTGTCGTGTCTGATTTCAGTCCGTCTTTGTTTGAGTGTGTTGCTATGTACCGACACAAATCCATCGTCACCAGCTCTTCTCACTGACTTAAAACAACTAAGAACATTCAGTTCTATAGTGAATTCCTATGAAGCAACAACCGATACTTACAACAGCTGATCCGTATTGTAGATCAACCAAAAACAGACAGATGCAGGAGACACTGCAGATAAGAAGGGGATCTACCTGACTAGTAAAACCAGATCAGGAAAACCAGGATTAGTCAAAACTAAGGCTGAGAAAGCATACCTCAGCCCTGAACTGAATCCAGCATTCAGTCCTGGCCAGTGCTGTAGTCCTAAATCTGAAGCGACCGGAAACGCCACTAAACTTAAACAATGATTATACGCAATGTATTTGTATACTGAACTTCTAGCAACACATATAACAGGTAATGCATTTATCTGATTGTTTTACCAAGTGTCTTTCTCCTCTATCGTTTTCCGAATGCTTAACTTTACTTGGCGTGTCTGTGTGTGTCAGCGGCTTCGTTTGCGTTTGGGTCCGCACAGTTGTAAAGGAGCTTTAAGATAAGGAGGTCTTCTTTCATTGCAGCAAGAGGAATCGGACAGCTGTGCGGGAGATGCGAGTCATGTGACTTGGCTTGTCTTTTCTGCGAGTTCCGGTTCAACTAAACCGCTGCTGCCTATAGAAAACAAGGTTCTGGCACAACTAGATCCTGGGACTATCAATCAATACAGCCAATTGTACATCTGTGTATTATTATTATTATTATTAGTATTATTTATTTATTAGCAGACGCCCTTATCCAGGGCGACTTACAATTGTTACAAGATATCACATTATTTTTTACATACAATTACCCATTTATACAGCTGGGTTTTTACTGGAGCAATCTAGGTAAAGTACCTTGCTCAGTGGTACAGCAGCAGTGTCCCCCACCTGGGGTTGAACCCACGACCCTCCGGTCAAGAGTCCAGCACCCTAACCACTACTCCACACTGCTGCCCCAGTGTAGGATGGAAGAGTCCACTAGAGGCTACACTTAGACATTCAAACTTATTGCAAACGTTTCCTGAAAAACAACTTGAACCCAGGTCTTCTGAGTTAGCCAATTGCGCCACCTAGCCCCAAAGAGAGAGGACGAGGATGATTGGATGGGCGTGGAGTATGAACTGCACCCTCACTTCCCAAGAGAAAGGGCAGGCCTTGCAGTCCAGTGCAGGCTTGAGGCAGGGAGCCTGAGCGAAGATTCACCTCGACACTGCGTGTGTGCTATCTCTTCTCCAGAATGCACATTATAAAAGCTAATCTCACTTCCTAGTGCTGTCAAACCAGTACAAATAAAAAAAGAAACAAGCTTGGAATGGTAGGTTGAAAGTTGTAACTCTCTAATAAAATTGCTTTTTAAAAAATGCATCACTTTGTTCTACTGTTGATGTTAGTCTTGCATTTCACATTTTGTTTCGATGAGGTGGCAGACAGACATTGTTTTCACTTGCACAATCTGTATAAGAAATCTTTTTCACAGCTCATTTGCTCCAGAACCACCTACTGTATTACCTTATACAGCTTTCCAATAGTGAAAACACAGCAAAATGTAATGATGCACAACATGGTGAAGCAGTAGGCAGTGTGGAGTAGTGGTGAGGGCTCTGGACTCTTGACCGGAGGGTCGTGGGTTCAATCCCAGGTGGGGGACACTGCTGCTGTACCCTTGAGCAAGGTACTTTACCTAGATTGCTCCAGTAAAAACCCAACTGTATAAATGGGTAACTGTATGTAAAAATAATGTGTACAAAAATATATAATGTAATTGTATGTAAAAATAACATAATATCTTGTAACAAAGTCACCCTGGATAACGGTTTCTGCTAAGAAATTAATAATTATAATAAAGCATAGGGAAGGGTTGTAAAGCATATTAAACAAAAAAAAACCACACATGGCAAACTATGGTAAATGCACAGTATAACTATGGGAAATTAGTGTGCAAATTTACAACCATAAACTATCCACAAGGATTACAAAAGAGTAGTGAAAATGTCAAGATTTTTTTTTACATTATTATTGATTTCACACTTAAACCAAATCTTCGGAAAGTACAAGATAAAAAAAGATAGGTATTTCTATTAAACAAAATCATTTCTAAAGAGATTTAATGATATGCAACGGTATCGGCAGAGGATGTGGTCAGATATCACAGTTGTGTTGGAGTGGAGGGGTTTTCCACTCTCTCCTGTACTTACAAGGCTACACTCAAAGCACTTTAAAATGCTTTTTTCTTAGTTGTGTCCCCCTGTCCTTTTTACAGTGTTAGCAATCCTCTTCTCAGGGACTGTAAGTCAATGTTAAAGCTGCTTTGCCCATGAGTTCAGGAGCTGATCTTCAGGTTTATCTTCCTGCCATAGACATATGTAATGCAGACTAGATTAGCCAGTGTCTTTATATTATGACAGCATCTGTAAACCTCACAGCTCTCAACTATACTGGACTATATGATATCCAATTGTATCAGTGCTTGCGTCAGCAGTGAACTGCTCCACGCCTTTTTCAACTACTGCTCCTAATTATAACTGTAGCTTGTATTTGATTTAACTCCAGGGCAACTTACAGTTGTTACAAGATATCACATTATTTTTTACATACAATTACCCATTTATACAGTTGGGTTTTTTTACTGGAGCAATCTAGGTAAAGTACCTTGCTCAAGGGTACAGCAGCAGTGTCCCCCCCACCTGGGAATGAACCCACAACCCTCCGGTCAAGAGTCCAGAGCCCTAACCACTACTCCACACTGCTGCCCCATGCTGCCCAGTTATAACTGCTCTGAGTCAAACTCGCCCTTGCTTATACCTTACTGTGTGCTTTATTTTGCTCGTACTTAAATTTGATCTTATTGTTCTTTCATAACTGCTCTGATCTGTATTATGATATTCTGTAAGGTGATATTTTATAATGCGAAACTTTGTACTGTGATATTTTGTACTGTGATATTTTGTAACAATTGTCAGTCGCCCTGGATAAAGGGTGCTTGCTAATAAATAATAATAATAATAATAATAATAATAATAATAATAATTAGGAGCCAAGCCACCAGATGGCGCTGGCTGTTAACGTGTACAAAGGCACTGTGGTTGATCTAGCCTATGTTAGATATATCTATGGCGGGGCACTAGATCTGAAGAGCAGCTCCTGAATGCAGATGCAAATTCAAGCCATTATTTGAATAACTGCAGTAAGTACCACTCTGACAGGTGAAACGCCCTCTCTTGTAAACTGTGTAGTTTGTTGTGATTTATTTTGTGTTAACCTATTCAGTACCGGTACTTGTTCTCAACCACCCTCATATTCTACAGCATAAAATGTGCCTAATTATCCCACCAGCTCCATCAACAGCAGTATTATCTTAAGAATATGTTAGTGTGTTAAATAGATTTCTTTATACATTTAATTATTATTATTTATTTCTTAGCAGACGACTTACAATTGTTACAAGATATCACATTTTATTTTACATACGCTTACGTATACTGCGGTTGATGTAGTTGGCGGGAGAATTACTAAGAAAATGTAATTTCAAGAACAAACTATGACTCATGTGCGTTTTGTCAAGTTTTTTTTTTTCTAAACTAGTTTGTCTTCACATTTTTTTTTCTAACCTCACTTTATAACCAACAATGTGGACATACCATGCACAATTTCCTGTAAGTACAACAACACAGCCATTTCCCAGGAATGCATTCTTTCTCGTAAAAGAGAGAGGGGGGAGAGGAACAAAAAAACAACAAGAATTCTTAAGAAGAAAACAGTATAGATTGGCAAGCCCAGAATGAAAGATGAAGTGAGAGCGATAAGGACCACCATCAACACATAGTTGAGGTTGTTTTCTTTCTTTCTTTCATTCTTTCTTTCTTTCTCCACATTTATGACTAATGACCCCTATCCGAAGCGTCTCTGTTTCCGATGCCCAGAGAGAGATGTTGAGATGGGCCCTCACGTCCACACAGACATGTTTACATTCCTGGTGCGGAGGGAGTCTGGGTTGGGGGGGTAGGCTGAACTACTGTAACCGAACTGTAACCGTTTATTGCCAACTAGACTTTGTTTAGGAGCAAAAGGTTAGCAATCTATCCAATAAAAACTAAACTAAAGCTAAACGCTAATCTACTTTCTCTTATATCCTTTTTAAAAAGCCTCCTTTTAGCACCACAGTATACTATGCCAGTACAGAGATGATATAGGAATCACAAAATAAAAGTCATACACCCAGGGTCCAAACAACATCTCCAGGGCTGGAAATAAGACTACCATTGCATAGCGGGTTGATACTATGAGTTTAATAAGACACACCTGAGCTTGTTACCTATACACTGCTGCTAATCAAGCTCGTTGTAAAACCTGGAGCGGGTGCAACTGCTGTGCAACAGGAGTCTTGTTTCCATCCCTGATCTCCGAGGACAGAATGCAAAACGAATGATTCAGGTGTTACAGCTGGAGGAGTATTTTTTTTTTTCGTTTAAGTCTGAAAACAACAAGGATCTCTCGCATCCCTGACCTGGCTGCTGTTTTAATAAATGTGTCACTGAATTTATTCTTTGTGAGCAGAAGGTAAGTGAACTGAGGAACCCAGCGAGCAGCAGGACTGGATACTGCAAGCTCTCCTCTAGACAGGAGCATACTGGCTGATAACTGACTCTGAGCAGCAGTGCCTGTCTGACAGGCAGGTGTCTCACAGGACCTGTCTGTTCCGCCCTTTATCCTTAGTTATCTATTTCATCGTCTCATTTTTCAGCAGGTCTGGATAATAACACCTACCGTACAAAACCATTGTAAGCTTTTATTTTAACGTTTTTTTTTAAACAACAGCAATATTAAAAAGTGAACAAGTCGAATCAACGTGAGGGGCCCAGCACTGCAGGAAAGTTAACGGCGCCCCCTGCAGGTACGAAGATGCGTTACGGAGAAATGCAGCATCCGCAACTAGTGCCGTGATGACTCGCCTCATTACCTGACTTAAAATACCTTTTCGAGTGGAAATTGTCATTTTAGACTTGGAAATAGACCACGTAGTCTTCATTATAGCGAAAGCTGCTGCCAAGACATTTAAACAAAACTGAAATTCAACGCCAACAAAAAGGTTTCGACTATTAAGTGCTTTTTCAGACGTTGAAGACTGTGCCAGCTGAAATGTTGGCTTTTTAGTGTCTTAGCATTTCTAAATTCAGCAGACGTGTTGAATCGTATGTTTAATAGTTGCGGTTGTCAAGACGCGCTTTTAAAAGCGGCTTTTTTTATTGCTGGTGCATTTTAAAGTTTGTACACCAAGGCAAAGACAAGC